>NW_026707547.1:0-7500 GCF_902713425.1 Acipenser ruthenus
TGTATGAGGGACGTTCTAAATGTTTTTAAAACACATACACTAATGGGAACCACTAATTTTCAGCTTAGCCACCGCCTTTAAGAATGCACTTTTCATATAGTTTTTTTTCTGTGAAGTTTTTGCTCGATTTGTATAATTTTGCGCACGACTACTGGCCACGATTGCCTCAGGTGGATACACTAAGAACTTAAGCCTTTATATACCTGAAATATGTCATTAGCATTTCTGATTGGATTACCTTAACCCTTTGCGGTCCTATGTCGGACCTGGTCTGACATCGCAATTTTCCCTTTCCGGTCCAATGTCGGACCCTGTCCGACATCATCAAAAAGACACAAAAAACAGGTCTCTAGTCTTTTTTCTCCGGAAAAAGCCGAGAAAACTATTCAATGGCCGAGTGAGACCGATAGGAGCCGAGAGAAGCCGGAAAAAAAAAAAATAGTGGGTGTATCTCATGAATACTGATAGACCCGACACTACATAGATAACACGGACATACACAAACAAGATAGCTGCTTCCGCATCCAGCGCTCAGAGAATATCACAGACATTTGCAGAGCTTTTTGAGATGTTATAGTAATAAAATAATGACTTGGATCGCATTACTGAGGTGTTTGCTGGAGATGCAGTACTGAGTGTCCTGTTGTTTTGAAGTGTCTTTTAAACCTGTTTTACTGTGAAAAAAAATACTTTTAAACAGCGCGTCTAAAATAAACTGCGTGTGTGAAAATAAATTGGACCTGACACGCACTTAATAAATGAACTGCAAAGGGTTAATATTTCACACAGCTACTATATTTCCAGTAACAAACATTAACTGATTTGGAGACTCCTGGTGACATGAAGTTGTAAATGCACACCATTTATTTATATATCATTTTTCATTTTCGTTTTACATTTTAATTAACATAAGTAAGATAAGTTAAATGTTTTAAACTCACCGATATCACCAAGATGTGGCTGGATCGGTCTAAGAAAACAGTTTGGTATGGTGGGCAATCGTTTTCTCGTTTCTTTTCTTTCCTGTTGGTTTGTCCTCTGCAGAGTGGGTGTCCCTCTTTAATCCTTTAAACTCTGCATATTTCTCAGCTTGGAAAGTGTCAATGTTGGGGCCGTTAATTGAAACAAACAGCATGCTGTTCAGTGTGCTTACATGCATTCGGCTTCTCTGGTCGGTCAGAATAAGGTTCATCACACTAAAGCCACGTTCACATTCAGCAGTGGACCACAGGAATTACACCTACTGTGGTTACCAGTTTGTTCAGGTTATCCCCCATGCGCTGAGTATCTTTGTGCTCTCTGAATTCCTTTATAGTTAGAGGTCGTGAAACGTTGAATTTTAAAGTTTTGCACAGATTCATAACTTTATCGTCCCCAAACAAAATTCTTGCATCCTCTTCTACAGGCCATGATGTGGGGTTGAGTACGGCTGCCT
The DNA here is from genome assembly GCF_902713425.1 of Acipenser ruthenus. Taxonomy (NCBI): domain Eukaryota; kingdom Metazoa; phylum Chordata; class Actinopteri; order Acipenseriformes; family Acipenseridae; genus Acipenser; species Acipenser ruthenus. Next base: position 1,436 of record NW_026707547.1, read on the forward strand.
CCTCCAGGACCCCTTTATCATCAAATCTTCTTTCGATGTTGTCAAATAAAGCTTGTATGAACTGCGTGCGGAAACCTCTGTATTTCATTTGTTGAGCGTCAGATGGCTGTGTGATTGGAACCCCTTTAAATGCACCGGCTCTTGAGAACTCGTTGTTCATTGTGCTGGTATTTATTCAATCTCTGTCCTTCATAGCACGTAGAGCTTTTAATGCAACATCAATCTCCGGCTTGACAGTGATGACAGTGGAATTCCTATTTTGAAGAAACAGGGATAGCGCTTTTAGCGTCTCGAGTGCATCTTTCATTGTTGCTACTTCCATTACAAACAGCCAGTTTGTCATCTTCCCCAGTAGACCACCACATTCTGCTTTGTCCTGTGAAGAACGTGAGATGTCTGTTGAACCATTTCTAAAAAATGTAACAAGGGCAGGGTAACTTTCCCATAAAGCAGTCACCGATGTGCAGGAAGATGACGGCCAACGGACGTCAGAAACTCGACCAACCTTGTGTATATGTACACAGAGCTCAGCAGCCACAGCTTCAAGTTGCCTCTGGTTCTTGGGACTTAGTGAAAAAAATGAATACAGTGAATCGATTAATAGCTGAAAATGACTTGCTTCCTTTACTGTTCGAACAGCGTCATGAACAGCAAGCTCCAGTTTGTGGTTCATGCAGTGAATCTCGATTAGATTGTTGTTGATCTGTTCTCGCAGAATTGATGCTGCCCCTTTGTATTTCCCCAGCATCGATGCTGCTCCATCAGTTGCAAAACCCAGCAGACGCTCTCGAAGTATGTCTGCAGTGATGCCATACTGATTGAGGCTGGAAAGCAACTCATCTGCAATGCCAGCACCTGTCCCCGACTTTAGCGGCACAATGTTAAAAAAATAGTTGCCTAAAATAATATAATTGTATGTAAAAATAATGTGATATGTTGTAACAATTGTAAGTTGCCCTGGATAAGGGTGTCTGCTAAGAAATAAATAATAATAATAATAATCAATTACATACTTTGCAAGTTGTGCAGCCATTTTGTCTGCTACAAACGAGAGCATATTACAACCTGCATGGTCGGAATGCAGCATGTTCCCAGTATCCAATCCATTAAGCTGCTGTAGCTGCAAAATGTTTGGATGCATCTTAAACGTTTTCTTTACAAATCATGTAGGCTGTTATCATTATGCTCGTCGTTTTTTCCGATCACTGCAGTGCTGTTTTCAGCAGCTTTCTCTATGGCCTGCTTTTGTCTGGCTTGCGCTATGTGTTCACATTTCATATGAGACTTGCATTTACCGTGTTCACTTATTTTGTCATTTAGTTTTTTGGCTGATGTTGCAGTTGTGCCATTCATAAAGGCCTGGTCAATTCCAGGTCGTTCTTTTATATGGGTTCCCAGATCACGAATTGCTGAACAAACCGAGCAAATGACTGAACCGCTGGGATTAGCCTTTAGCCAAGCGCGATTAGCCTTCCATTTTTTGAAGCGAGCCTGCCCTACACAGCCGCCGATATTAATTGCCTGCTCTTCTGAGGCCCCTATGCTCTCCTGTGTGTCAGTACACATAGGGTACATACCTGCATCGTCACCTTTGATAGCTTTATTTCTGCCGCTGCAGAAATAAAGCTGTCTAGAGGATGAGATGTTCAATTTGAGCCCAGTTTTGGCTGTTTTGGTGATTTTTTGTATTTTTCATTCATTAGTAGTAAACTGGCAGTTATAGAAAAATAGCTGAATATGTCAATGGTTTCCTCCCAGTTTCTCAATATCTCCACATTTCTTAGCCACATAGTCAGGTTTAATGTAAACTAGAAGTTGTGATCTTCAATTTAAACCCACTTTTGCCTGTTTGGGGGATTTCTTTCATTATTAGTAAACTGGCAGTTATATACCATTCTGTTCAATACAGTTGATTTGACTGCACAGCAAAAACCAGCTAGCTTTGAGGCTGCATACCTCCATAAATAGGAAAGTTCCACACATATTGCAAAAATGCTCTAGTCCACAGTGATCAGACCTACAATTTGAGACCATTTGGTGATAAAATGCAGCTTTGTGTCAATTTTAAACCACCCCAGACGTTTCTGTGCAATACTGTTTGTCATTTGTTCAAAGGCGTACAAATAAACACCTGTATTTGTTGACAGAGATGCTGTGTCAGTGTATAAACACCTGTATTTGTTGACAGAGATGCTGTGTCAGTGTATAAACACCTGTATTTGTTGACAGAGATGCTGTGTCAGTGTATAAACACCTGTATTTGTTGACAGAGATGCTGTGTCAGTGTATAAACACCTGTATTTGTTGACAGAGATGCTGTGTCAGTGTATAAAGGCCTGATCTCATTTACACAGGGGCTGTGTCAGTGTATAAACACCTGTACTTGTTGACAGAGACCGACTTTATACCTTAGAAGAAGGTAAAGCTTTTTTTGTAGCTCTGGTCATTTACTTCGATTCTGGCTGTGGTCATATAACTCAATTCTGACTCTGTTCATGTAGCAGTATTCTGACTCTTGTCATGTAACTCAATTCTGACTATGGTCATGTAGCACTATTCTGACTCTGGTCATATTCCAGTATTGTCACACTAAGTTCCAACATTGGCTAGTTCAGGGATCCCGGCTATTGTGTACTGCCTAGGGATGTGCACGACAAATATTTTGACTATCGATAATTCCACAGCTGTTGAGGTCGACTAATCGAATAGTCGCCCCCCGCCCCCCCCCCCCCCCCCTGCCTCCCATTCAAAATGAGACGTACATTAAATGCGAAATAATGCAAAGTGACAATTACTGCAATTGCAATAAATTCTGAACTTTATTTTAAAATACTTAGCTAACACAACAACTTTAACAACTTTGTTAAATAAACATTAGGCTATGTAAAAAAACACCTTCCTATTAGGAAACATACAGAAATGCCATAGTAACAGCAGCAATAACATAAGCATGCCTGTCAACTCTCGTGTGAGACTCTCGTATTTTGCAAGCAAGTGTTATTTTTTTTTTACCGATATTGTCACAAGCTTTTAGCTTTTCCGTTAATTACAATTTCAAATTAACTATAAAGGTTGTGACAATTAAAAAAAAAAAAAAAAAAAAAAGGAACGCTTGCTTATAAAATATGGGCGTCTCCTGTATAATTTTTATTCAATTATTAATGTAATTTTCATTCAATAATAGTTTAGCAATGTGAGCTGCGAGGCAAATGCCTTAACATTAGCATCCTTGTGGCAATAATGTTTTCCGGTCATAACAGCGAAATACAAAATGCATTAGACTATCTAGCTAGCTAATTTATACAATCCACTTAACTAAACGATTTACTTTTCCCACGTTTTCAAACCACACACAACATGCAGACTACCGGTCTACGTTAAATCAAATCGGCAACATACCTGTGCGTTCGAGTTCCAGTGAATAAAAAATAAATAGCCTGTAGGCAATAGCTTGCTATGTATGTAGCTAGCTTAATAATATTAATAAATAAATGAATGAACAAAAAGGCCTGAGTGGCATTAACGCACTAGCCTTCCATGGAAGCAAAAAAAAATCCTAACAAAAACTTTAGGAATAGTTAGGCTAGCAATGTCCATTATTATTATCATGTTCACTTATTCTTGTTTAAAAAAATCAGCATGTCCATCAGGTCCGGCAATACTGCAGCAGACGGTGCTCAGGCAGAGTTTGTTGTTTTTGTTTCAACTTCAGAGCCTGAGTAGCTATTGCACTGTGATAAAAATGTGACACAAAACGGCTGGCCGCACCAACTACATTATGTATGGCACCAAGTTTAAAGCCATCGTTGAAGGCGAGCTGCAGAGTGTGTGCAAAGCACAAATTCGAGTCCCATTCAACAAACTCCAAAGATGATGTTGCTGGCATTGTCGTGAACACAGGCAGTGATTTCCCCCCTTAAACCCGAATGGTCTACAGCGGTGTTTAACACATTTGCGAGATTCTCTGCTGTATGCCTCTCTGGCGTGGCGCGAGTCTGTAGAACTACGTTTTTCATTTCCCAATCCTCAATACAGGTTATTATGACGTACGACTCGGTATTCGGTGCAGTCCACGCATCTGTAGTAATCACCACCTTCTCAGCCTTTGACAAGTTTCTGCGGACAGACGCTGCTCAATCGGCATGCATTTTTTTCGAGTCGAGTGGTAATTGTTTTAGTGCAGGGTTTTTCGTGCATGGACTGTGTATTCAGGTTCCACAAATTTCATCAACTACCGAAATCCCTCACCAACAAAACTTATGGGAAGCATGTCCTTTGCCACCATATTAGCAATAAGGTCTGATGTTTTTTCAGCACGTACGTTGTCACACTGACGAGGCCTCACCGCAAAGGATGCAATGGCGGTTTGTTGCAGTCCTCTTTCCTTTTCTGTCGTTGCTAGCGTCACAGAAGGGTGTTTGGCTTTTAGGTGGGTTAACATACCAGTTGTAGATTTGTGGTAGTTTAATTGCACTGCACATATTTTACACTTAACAGTGTTTTCATTTACTTTGTCAAAGTATTTCCATGCAGAACTTTTCTGTGAGGAAGCCATCGTTAGCCGATCTACGTTCTAGTTTAGCCAATCACAGACAAGAAATAACAAATCCCACCCTTCAGTCAATCTTCATTACCGCTACATAGAGAGCCAATCAGCAGTACAGGCTTTAAAATAAATTCAATATATGCATTTTTTTTTTTAACTTTCGAATGTTGGATTCACTTGTCGATAGGTGCCATCGTTATCGAATAGTCGAATGTTCGACTATTCGGTCTCACCCCTAGTACTGCCCCAGTATAAATATGTTTAATCTACATACAAAGCTGTTTAATCTACCCTGCCCTCTGCTCCCTTTGAACTGTCCCCTGCTCCCTTTGTCTGTACCCTGCTCCTCTGCGTAAAAATGTCATTTTAAATACAACAAAGATCCGCACAGCAAGGGTATGGAGCGCATAACTTGGCACAGCAAGGCAGCTCCTAGCTGGGCAGATGCTGCAGCTCTGCCTCTCATGCAACTGCTACATTTCATAAAAATAGGAATGTGTCAAGCAAGGAGAATAGCCAATTCGTTAGGAACAGGCATTTGGAAGACAGTACATGTTTCAAATGATTGAAAACTGGGAAACTCTTTGAGAAAAAAATCTTAAAATCCTTTATTGAAAAATAAATAATATCCACATTTGTTTTAAAGAAATAATGTTCCGATAGTCGTTTGAAATGTGCTGCAAGTTTAAAATCATCTGGAAATTAAACACTGATGCCTTTTTTAATTGTATTTTTTCTGAAAAAAAGTTGAAAGGCTGGGAGGATCTTCTGTGGAGAAGATCTTCCCGGCCTTTCAACATTTACTTTTCAAAACGAACATTTGTCATTCAAAAGAATGTGGAGAAGATCTTCCCTCCCTTTCAACATTAATTCTCAAACTGAATGCAGTAGGGATTCAAGGAAATGCATGCACATGGATTAGGGAGTGGTTAACATGTAGAAAACAGAAAGTACTAAATAGAGGAGAAACCTCAAAATGTAGTGAGGTAGCCAGGGGTGTACCTCAGGGATCACTATTAGGTCCTCTGCTATTCCTAATCTACATTCATGATTTAGATTCTGGTATAGTAAGCAAGCTTGTTAAATTTGCAGACGACACAAAAATAGGAGTGGCGGCAAACACTGTTGTAGCAGCAAAGGTCATTCAAAATGATCTAGACAGCATTCAGAACTTGGCAGACACGTGGCAAATTACATTTTAATAGAGAGAAGTGTAACGTATTGCACACAGGCAATACAAATGGGCATTATAAATATCATATGGGAGATACTGAAATTGAAGAAGGGATCTATGAAAAAGACCTAGGAGTTTATGTTGACTCAGAAATGTCTTCATCGAGACAATGTGAGGAAGCAATAAAAAAGGCCAACAAGATGCTCGGATATATTGTGAGGTGTGTTGATTTTAAATCAAGGGAAGTAATGTTAAAACTTTACAATGCATTAGTAAGACCTCACCTAGAATACTGTGTTCAGTTCTGGTCACCTTGTTACAAAAAGGATATTGCTGCTCTAGAAA
>NW_026707547.1:17500-20000 GCF_902713425.1 Acipenser ruthenus
ATGCACTTACCCCCCCAGTGTATCTGTTATCTAATAGCATTATGAGAGCAAGTCACTACTTCATGCCGACCTCCTGGAACTGCCGCTCGGCCACCCAGACCCACTTTGTCCACTAAGGTTTTTTGTGGCTATGGTAATGTATTATTATTATGTGTTTATTTAGCAGACACCTTTATCCAAGTCGACTTACAGAGACTAGGGTGTGTGAACTTTGCATCAGCTGCAGAGTCACTTACAATTACATCTCACCCAAAAGACGGAGCACAAGGAGGTTAAGTGACTTGCTCAGGGTCACACAGTGAGTCAGTGGCTAAGGTGGGATTTGAACCGGGGACCTCCTGGTTACAAGCCCTTTTCTTTAACCACTGGACCACACAGCCTCCAATGTAGCACTATTCTGACTCTAGTCAATTCTATTCTAACTATGGTCATTTAGCTCAATGGTGACTCTGGTCATGTAGCTCAATGGTGACTCTGGTCATGTAGCTCAATGGTGACTCTGGTCATGTAGCTCAATGGTGACTCTGGTCATGTAGCTCAATTTTGACTATGGTCAGTGCGGCAGTGTGGAGTAGTGGTTAGGTCTCGGGACTCTTGACTAGAAGGTCGTGGGTTCAATCCCAGGTGGGGGACATTGCTGCTGTACCCTTGAGCAAGGTACTTTACCTAGATTGCTCCAGTAACAATCCAACTGTATAAATGGGTAATTGTATGTAGAAAAATAATATAATTGTATGTAAAAATAATGTGATATCTTGTAACAATTGTAAGTCGTCCTGGATAAGGGTGTCTGCTAAGAAATACAGTGGCTCTCAAAAGTATTCACCCCCCTTGGACTTTTCCACATTTCATTGTGTTACAACATGGAATCAAAATGGATTTAATTGGGAGTTTTTGCCACTGATCAACACAAGAAAAGTCCATAATGTCAAAGTGAAAAATAAAATCTACAACTTGTTCTAAATTAATTACAAATATAAAACAGAAAATAATTGATTGCATAAGTATTCACCCCCTTTGCTATGACACACCTAAATAAGCTCTGGTGCAACCAATTGTCTTTAGAAGTCACATAATTAGTTGAATGGAGTCCACCTGTGTGCAATTAAGGTGTTTCACATGATTTCAGGTTAAATACACCTGTCTCTGGGAGGTCCCACAGTTGGTTAGTACATTTCCTAACAAAAACTACATCATGAAGGTGAAGGAACATTCAAAGCAAATCCGGGGTAGGATATAAGAACATTTCCAAGGCATTGAATATCCTCTCAGAGCACAGTAAAGTCCATTATTAAGAAATGGAGAGAATATGGCACAACTGTGAATCTGTCTAGAACAGGCCGTCCTCAAAAACGGAGTATCCGGGCGTATAGGGCACTAGTCAGGGAGGCCACCAAGAGGCCTATGGCAACTCTAAAGGAGTTACAGTGTTCCACGGCTGAGCTGGGAGACACTGTGCATATGGCAACAATAGCCCGGGTGCTTCACAAAACTGGCCTTTATGGGAGAGTGGCAAAAAGAAAGCCATTGTTGAAAAGAACTCGCATCAAATCTCGGCTAGAGTTTCCCAGAAGGCATGTGGGAGACTCTGAGACCAAGTGGAAGAAGATTCTATGGCCTGATGAGACCAGAATAGAGCTTTTTGGCCACAACGCTAAGCGCTATGTTTGGCGCAAGCCTAACACCGTACATCATCCTGAGAACACCATCCCTACCGTGAAGCATGGTGGTGGCAGCATCATGCTATGGGGATGCTTCTCTGCGTCAGGGCCTGGAAAGCTCGTGAAGATAGAGGGCAAAATGGATGCGGCAAAGTACAGAGAAATCCTGAAGGAAAACCTGCTGAAGTCTGCAAGAGACCTGGGACTTGGAGAAGATTCATCTTCCAGCAGGACAATGACCCCAAACATACAGCCAAAGGCACACTGGAGTGGCTTAAAAACAAAAAGGTCAATGTCCTGGAGTGGCCCAGTCAAAGCCCGGACCTCAATCCAATTGAGAATATGTGGAAAGAGTTGAAAATTGCTGTTCACCAAAGGTCCCCATCCAACTTGACGGAGCTTGAGCAATTTTGCAAAGAAGAATGGGCAAAAATAGCAGTGTCCAGATGTGCAAAGCTGGTAGAGACTTATCCAAATAGACTCATGGCTGTAATTGCTGCCAAAGGTGCCTCTACCAAATATTGACTCAAGGGGGTGAATACTTATGCAATCAATTATTTTCTGTTTTGTATTTGTAATTAATCTGTGGAGAAGATCTTCCCTGTTTTTCAACATTTACTTTTCAAAACGAACATTTGTCATTCAAAAGTCCAACAGCATAATGCAAGGAGAATGGCTAATTCATTAGGAACAGTCATGTTGAAGACAGTACCAGTTTCAAATGATTAAAAACTGGGAAACTGTTTGAGAAAAGAAATATATAAAATAGTTTATTTAAAAATATTTAATATATACACATTTTTTTAAGAAATACTGTTCCAATGGTCATTTCAAATGTG
>NW_026707548.1:0-24607 GCF_902713425.1 Acipenser ruthenus
GATGTCAATGTCTCTGTTGGCAGAAGAACATAAACATTCATTTTGTATATTTGTGTATCATGGATTTGCCCGACTGTACATATACAGAGGTGTGAGTATTATTTATTGGGCCTGTCAAGTCTGAGAACTGTTGGATCCATTTGAAGAGGTTGTTAAAACAGCTTTCAGTCACTGAGCAGCTGAAACAGAACTGTGGAAAGAAGAGTAGAAAGAATATTCTGGCATCTGAACACAGCACTGCTGTATACCTGGTAGAAACACATTATAAATTATTATACTGAGGTATTTGAATAAAAAAATTAAGAAAAAAATATTTATACTATATCGAACGTCATACAGATGACACAAGCAACATCAGGTTATTACTTACTTATTGTAGATTTTGGCGTTCACAGCTCGCATATTTTTTGACACTGAAGCTCGCTTCAGCATTACCATAAACCTCACTTTTGACCTGCAGTCCTGGGCGAGGATGTGATAGCAGCCACCAGGCATTTGATAGGAGAATTTCACACCATCAAATGTGATAAATTTGTTCTCCTGTGCCACACACTTAGCTGCAAATACAAACAGATTGTGAAGATGTGGCAGAAAAGCTGCAACTTAACAAAACTTTCTCTATTTTTTTAAATTGCAATTAAGCTTCAGTACATTTACATTACACACAATTACAGTGTTAGATGTTTCACACCTGGGCAGTATGGGAGCGTATTTACAAACCTTTAAAAAAAGTAAACAGGCAAAATACCTGGCAAAAGTTGCAATGCTATTTCCCTGTCAGTTGTGGTTTCAAACTATGCAATAGTGTTTGTTTAATGTCTTACATAAGTTTACAGAACATGCCATATACATGTAAGTATCGGAAACCAAAGTATTTATACAATATATATATTTTAAAAAAAAAACTTTTGGAGGGTAGTGTCATTTTGTTTTGTTTGCTTGTTGGTTTCTAAAATGTTGGACGATAAAGAAACACGTAAATATGTTGTTGGGAATTACATTTGGTTGCTTCTTCAATTAAGAATGGAATTTCATTCATGATGGATGCCAGTCCTGGCGATCTCCGTTCTGCATCACTTGGCTCCATGGGTATTTGAACAGGAATTTGCACAGCTTGCTTGAACAGTGTTATCTGAGAAAAGAAAAAAACATAATAATGAAAAAAACGTCTCTTTAAAAACGGCCCTATTCGCAAAACCTTACGGCCTTTTTTTAAAAGAACATTTTAAGGCGTGGGAGGCTGAGTGGTCCAGTGGTTAAAGAATAGGGCTTGTAACCAGTAGGTCCCCGGTTCAAATCCCACCTCAGCCACTGACTCATTGTGTGACCCTGAGCAAGTCACTTAACCTCCTTGTGCTCCGTCTTTCAGGTGAGATGTAATTATAAGTGACTCTGCAGCTGATGCATAGTTCACACACCCTAGTCTCTGTAAGTCGCCTTGGATAAAGGTGTCTGCTAAATAAACAAATAATAATAATAAAGGAGTGCTTTTTGAAGAGTTTCTTTTTGTTTAACAGTCCTTTGGAAAATGAAAATAAACCAATACATCTTCTCTAAAACAGTTGGAAAAGGTTTAATGAAATGCAAACATAATTTAATTAACCAAAATGGGCTTTTATTCTAACTTTAAGCCAGTCGGTTACCTTTGGTGCCTTTATGAGTGTGTCGATAGTATTTGGTGAAGTTACTGCCAAAATTATTTTGAACTGCTTAGATGGGTTTCTCTGCTCCTTCTGTGAAAATCCTAGCATGAATGCAGCTCCTGGAACATATTCAGCAAGTCTACAAGAAATAAAGGAAAGACTTCTTAAAACTGCAGGAGAAATAGCAAATGAACCGCCGCCAACAATTATTAATGACCCCCCTCCCTTAATATACCACCTTAAAAAGCTTTGAAATGTTCTGTTTTTTTAAATAAAAATTCATACATATTTTGGGTTTGCTTTGCTGCCCGAGGAATCCTACTCCACTTTGCTTTTATTTGCAGAGACGGGTGAGATGCTAAACGGCCAGTCACAGCATTAACAGCAACCTTGTAGTCCTGGCATTCCTCACCCCATCTCATGATGGCCTAGGAAAAGAAAAGGAGTCAGCAAAAGCCTACTGGGAACTGATGTGGTTTATTAATCTACTGTATTAAAAAAAATGACAACATGGTCAAGGCTTAACAATGAGAAACTAAATGAAATATCTCTAACAATGTATTCACTATATATATATATATATATATATATATATATATATATATATATATATATATATATATATATATATATATATATATAACAGCCTATACATAGCAAATCTACATTCAATGAATGATAACCAAGGCTTTAACATCAATTTTCTTGCCTCTTAGTAGTTACTGGTCCCCCATTGTTAGCGCTGAAAGTATTAACATACCAGGAAGTGGGTTAAACTTTAAATTACCGTAAAAGGATCAACAAAAAAATGAAAAGCTGTACTTTTGGGGAATTTTGAAAGTGTCATTTCATATGTACTTGTATGGGGACACTGTCCTGCACAGAGAATATTGGAGAATTATGATAAAAGCAAGCCAACATGGAAAAGAGGGCTGCTTTGTGGTGATGTACATTCAGACAGTGAGAAGAGAACGTTTTTAAATACTATTAGCATTAAACAATACACCTTCAATGAGATTGAAGTAAGCTATGTACTGTAATAAGCTGTTTGATGGGAGTGCTAGCTCTACCAACATATTGTCTGGAAACATATTAATACGAAGGAAATTTAGTTTGCATTACCATTGCTTTATAATTGCTGGGCAATATAGCGTCTGCGCAGATTTGCCACCTGCTTTTCTCAATGATTTCCGTAACCAGCAGCTGCACTCTGGGTCGAGACACTCTGTTGTCAGTGTAGGCGGCAACCTGGTAACCTTGCTGTAAGCCATCGCTCCTCACAGCACGAGCCACAAAGGCAAATATAGGAGGAGAGGAGTCTCCCAGGAACTTAGCCTGCAAATTAAACCAAGAGGAACCTTTAGTCTTGTCATTACATGTGGAACAGACCCTATAGAACTATAGCCAATGAACATGTGACATTTTATATAAATCACACGGAAATCAGATTAGATTCAGAGGTAACAGTTTAGGGTTTAGAGATAAACGGGATTCCTGCATATGGGCTGTATTGTTTTTTGGACATGGAAAAGTATAGAGACAAAACTTACATCTTGCTTGGAATTCAATGTGGATTGACTGCTGCTGCTGGAAGAGCTGGATGATGAAGAGGACATTCTCCCTCTCTTGTTCTGGGAACCCAGCTGGAACATGCAATATGAATAGAAACCTTTTATTAATTACTGGTGTAGTTATATTTAAGCATATCTGGAATGAATATAATTTACCACATTACGAACTTGAATTAAAAAAAAACAATTCTATAAAAATACTGTAATGTATTCTTAGTAGTCTGATCTTGCACAGAAAAATGATAGGAGCCTATAAGGACCTTACCTTGTCACGATGAGATCTGAAACGATATGCAAAGATTTCGGGATTTTTCTGAATCTGTAAGAAACACAAAGTATTTGCGGATAACACAAGTGGGTGTGGAGCAATATTTAGAACTGAAAAATCACAGAAAATCTATAGTTCTCCAAGCACGGTGATTTATAAAAAAAAAAAAAAACTTTTTTTTACCTCCTCTGAAGATGAACTGGACCCGCTGCTAGAAGAGCTGTTGTTGTTGTTTTGATACCTCTTGGACTTACTGAGGGTTCGGGTATTATTTCTATGATTGTGACTCCTGCTGCTGCTGCTGCTGCTGCTGCTGCTGCTGCTGCTAGAATTGCTGCCACTAGAACTGCTGCTGCTGCTGCTGCTGCTGCTGCTAAGAAGCTGCTTGTGGTGCTTCTTCTGCTTGTTCTTCCACTCCTGTTTCTTGTTTCTAGACTGCTTGCCCCGCATGTGATCTCTGTCACGCTCCAGGTTCTCAGTAAGTTTGTCCTGCTCCATTCTTTTCTCTGTCCTAGATTGCTGGCTAGAAGATGAGCTGGAAGATGAGCTAGAAGATGAGCTGGAAGAAGAGCTGGAAGATGAACTAGAAGACCTTCGTTTAAATCCTCTGAGCGTTGAACCCTTTAGAAGACAAGACAAAATTGATTCAGAAGCTGAAGATGAAAGGAAGATGAAGCTGACTGCTGTCAAAAGCACATCCAGGGATATAACCATGCTGTTTGGTTCGGTAGACCTACAGCTATGGTCAAATGTTTTGCATCATCTGATAGAACTAACTCACTTTGCATTATAAAGTCGAATGTAACATGCTGAATAATGTTACGCTAACATATTGAATTACATAGCGCTTTGTAGCTTTCCATATGGTTTCGAAAAACTGACAAAAATTGAAAAATGTGACATTATGGCTTCCGGTAGACTTTTGCGATACCATTTTGTAGTTTCTTTGATTACATGATGTTAAATAAAATATGTTCTTTATATATATATATATATATATATATATATATATATATATATTTATTTTATTATGTCTCAATCCTAAAATTATAGGTGATGCAAAACTTTCAGCCATAGCTGTGTATTTTTTAGATACACCTGATTGAAAAAACGAAACAAAACATGTTCATCAAAACAACATGAAACTGCACATGAAACTCCACCAACAAAACATCTTATCTCAGGTTTGGATAATGGAAGAGCAGTAACACTAAAGTCTGGGTACAGCTAAACTCTTTACAATGTCCACGTACCTGGGTCTCACCATCTACTGTCAGGAGTTTATTTAGTTTTTTCAGGATGTTGCCCTTCATTTCATCTGCTTCTGCAAGACTCTGCATTGCAACAACTCTGATGATTTTAGATGCTGCTTTATTCCCTGTTTGGAGTTCAAGCTGAATCTTCTCTATTGTTGCTTCACTACTGTGTGCTGTCAGTAAAACACAAATGATTAGGGACAGTTCTGAAACACACACACAGACAGGAAGTGGGTAAAGAAGTCAATGAGTGAGGGAAGACCAACACTGCTTTCTGTTTATACCACTATTAATTACACATGTAATTTATACCACTATTAATTAAGCATTTACATTATACCACTATTACATTAACCTTTACTTACACCATTATTAATTAACCAAATACGCTTTTGATCATTGTTGCATCTACAGCCCCTAAATTTTGGTTGGCTCAAGTCCATAGGTGGTAAAGAAGCCTTACATGGTTTCAGGGCTATTTTACAATGATGTTGCCCAATTATCTTGTAAAGTGGGGAGTCTCTGAGAAAAGCAACATTTTCGGATTTTCCCTCAAAGCAAACTTCAAATCCAAAATTCTTGGCCTTGGCGCAGGCACTTCGCGTTGCACGAGAGCCTCTACGGTTCTGATGCTCGCCGGAGTTCATCAGCTCTTGGGACATCATCTCAGCAGAGGGCCTGGCCTAAATTGAAAAGTAGAACGAAAAATAATTGTTTAAAATGTAACTTACTGATTATGCTTACTGTGGTTTTTACACTTATTTATTTCAAGGATCGCAATGAATACTGTGGGTTTCTACATTTTGAGGACTGCAAAGAGTAATGCATTGCTCCGTCTCATTTGCGCCATTATACCACTTCACTCACACTCTTTTTATGAGACAAAACAGAAAAGTCTGTTTGCTTTGGCTCTGAATTATGTGTTATAAATTGGGAGCACTACTGAACATTCATGAAGTGCCATGAGTCACTACTGCAGAAACTAATGCTCTGTGATGAAATGATGAACTTTCTCATCCAGTTGTTCTGCATGTATTTACCTCAACCAATACTTGGAGAGATTATGATTGTGATGAGTAGAAAATACATTTCATGAAAATGTTTCCAATCACTTTTCAAAGAATGAGCGAGACCGAGTTGGTTAAAATACAAGAGAACTTCAATGGGTCATGCTTACAAATTTCCCGGCTCTTTCTCTTTCATTTGAATCTTCTGTCCCTGAATTGAACTGTTCGTTCAATATGTCTCTCACGGCTTCTTCTGGTAACAGTGGGTTTTTTTTGGCGGCATCCAGATCTTCAACGTTTCTCGATATAGCGAAAGCCTGAGCACTTTAAAAACAACAAATATATGAAGAATACAGTTCCGGTTAGCTTCAGGAGGAAAACCATGCGCGGAGAAGCAAATATAAATAGTTATTTCCAAACCCATTTCTACAACAAAAATACTGAACTGTATTTATAAACATGTATTATTAGCGTACAGGCATGTGAGAAATAAGTTAGTACTGGAAAGGCCTGTAGAAGTGTCTTTGTTACTTACACTCTCATAAATATATCTCATATAAGTATTTTTTTGTTTGTTTTTTACATATTATATACCCTGCCGTAAAGGCAAAGGGCCAATTTCATAAGAGATTTTCAGCATGTTCCATATGAACATATGTTTTAATACTTTTTTTTTTTTTTTTTTTTTTTATAAATGTAGTCGTTGCCAATTAGTTTTTATTATTTTCTCCCCAATTTGAAATGCCCAATTATTTTTTAGGCTCAGCTCACCGCTACCACCTCTGCGCTGACTCGGGAGGGGCGAAGATGAACACATGCTGTCCTCCGAAGCGTGTGCCGTCAGCCGCCTGCTTCTTTACATTCAGCAGACTCACTGTGCAGTCGCCTCAGAGCTACAGCGTCGGAGGACAACGCAGCTCTGGGCAGCTTACAGGCAAGCCCGCAGGCGCCCGGCCAGACTACAGGGGTTGCTGGTGCGCGGTGAGCCGAGGACACCCTGGCCAACCTAACCCTCCCTCCCCCCGGACGACGCTCGGCCAATTGAGCGCTGCCCCTTGGAGCTCCCGTCCACGGTCGGCTGTGGAATAGCCTGGACTCGAACCGGCGATGTCCAGGCTATAGAGCGCATCCTGCACTCTAGCGAATGCTTTTACTGGATGCACAACTCGGGAGCCCCTCAGTCTTTTAATACTGTAATGTACCTTAAAGACAGGACTTCAGTCTCCTGCTGGCAGGGTTCAGATTCAATCTTGAAGTTCTTTTCCTTCAAGTCAATCTTTGCTGTAAACTTCATTGGGACTGTTGTGCGCGCTTTAACATGTAATTCCACTCCGGTCTGAATCACATGGGTATTGATGCCCATCACTGCGATAGTGTGCATAGCAATACTGGAAGAAGAACACATATTAATTGTTTTACAGTCAATTACAGTCCTCCAATATCCATAGATTCAAAAACACATAGACAAATGTTTCAGCAGGTCCTTCTCTATCCCAGAATCATATAAAAAGACCAAATGCCACCACAATATAAATGGCATATAAATCAGTTAATAGACTTTCGTTACACAAAACAAAGAAATACCTGGGGGTGACATCAGTATGAAGCACGATGTTGGAATTCAGTAACTGAGCCACATTGAAATCATTGGTGGGAGAAGGTGTGATGTGAGCTTGAACTGAGTAAAAAAATAATAATAAAAAAAATATATATTTATATATATTTTAACCAAAAACAATACAAATTCAAGGAAATACAGCTGTATGGAGCAATCCTCATTTGAATTTCTTACCATTTATATCAGCAGTTGTCACAGCAGACACATAGATGCTCATTTCCATTGGAAGGCCGATGCAAGTGGGCAAAATCCGCCGCACTTCAGCGACCAGTAAGGGCTTGGACAACTGTGCAGCTGCTCCTCTCTCAAGCTGGTTCACTACCCTCTTTATCACAGTCTGCCTCTCCACCGGCTCTCTGACCGCCTGTGCAGAGCCATTCAAAACAGGGTGAGACTCAAGGTTTTTAATGTTACATGAATAAACCCTATCACAAGAAACCTCTTCCCCTGTATAAGGCTGCATAAGATTCAGTAATGCTTAGAAGGCAGGAAAAACCTGAAAAATCAATCTGTAATGATTTAATGTTACATACCTGCAGAGCTTCTTGAATGGTTTTCTTATCCAGTCGAGAAAAGGAAATCTCTTGTCCAAACAGCTTGATGTATGCGGACGCTAGGGTTTTCTCCGACGGTACAGACTTCCATCCACTGAGCTGCAGATTGAGGGAGAGTTATTCTTTCTACTGACAAACGGCACATTTCTTCAAGGTTTCGTTGTTATAAGTTTTCACACCCTTAATTTGCAGTCCATTTATTAAGTGCGCGTCAGGCGTGTCAGGTCCAATTTATTTTCACACGCGCAGTTAATTTTAGACACGCTGTTTAAAAGTTTTTTTTTTTTTCACAGTCAAACAGGTTTAAAAGGCCCTGCATATCAACAAAGCACTCACTAGGCATCTCCAGCCCCGCCCCACCCTTTCGTTCGCTATCGCTTTCACATATGCTAATAAATAAATAATAATAATAATAATAGTCGTACATACCGATCAATCATCTCCTGATCACTCGTTTTATCACCAAACTCAATAATGCAATCCAAGTCATTATTTTATTACTATAACATCTCAAAAAAGCTCTGCAAATGTCTGTGATAGTCTCTGTGCGCTGATGCAGTATCAGCCAGCTTGTTTCCTTATGACCGCCCCTATGGGATGCCAGGGGCAGGTATGACTATTCATGACATAAGCCATTTTTTTTTTTTTTATCGGCTTGTCTCGGCTCCTGTCACTCCCACTCGGCCATTGAATGGTTTTCTCGGCTAGAAACCCGTTTTTTGTGGGTTTTTTTGATGATGTCGGACAAGGTCCGACAACGGACCGGATAGGAATAATTGCAATTTCGGACCAGGTCCGACAATGGACCGCAAAGGGTTAAAACCACAAATCATTAATAATATGTTTTGGCACAATACTTTATAATTATATTATTCAGGTATATTTGATTATGCACAATATAACAAAAAAAATGTGACATCAAAGCAAACTCCCCCCTTTACTTACCATCTTCATAATTTGCTGGATCTTCCCAGCTGAAGGCATTTGGTCTATGTGCTCATGGTTTTGCATTAGAACCTCCTGCAGGCCTTCTGTATGTAAACCAATCTAGATAGGACAAACCAAAAGGGTGGTTATTGTTCTGCA
This sequence comes from Acipenser ruthenus, assembly GCF_902713425.1. Taxonomy (NCBI): domain Eukaryota; kingdom Metazoa; phylum Chordata; class Actinopteri; order Acipenseriformes; family Acipenseridae; genus Acipenser; species Acipenser ruthenus. The sequence continues at coordinate 9,004 of NW_026707548.1, forward strand.
GCCTTAAATTCTAAGAAAGCAAACAGACAGAGAGACAGACCTTGATGTTCCTGATTTACATATCGTTCCGTTCTAATATAAATGTACAGATTCTGAATTTCACGGGTGACATACCTCCAGAGGATCAGCGGTTGCAGCGAGAATGTAAGCTTGTAATTTCATCACCACAGCTGATGGGAGGATGCTGGCTGCGTTGTTAATTATATGGATGTTTGCCGCTGCTCCAGCCATCAGTGGATCTACAAAGAAGAAGAAGAACAAGTCTTACTGTCAGTATTTGGGTTAACAGCACCCCACAGGCAAATTGTAAACCAGTATATTGAAAGTGATTATTCAACACAGGCACTTGATGTGCAATTACTGATGTAAAAGATATTCAGCAGATATTAAACAGCACTAAAAAGAAACTAAAAGCGCATGTAGTCTATTTCTTTCTGTTACAGCACATACAAAGTCAAGGAATAGGTTTTGGATTGATCTAAATGGTGGTGCTGCTACTGTTTAGATCAATTAAACAGAACTTAATGACAAATAATTCTCATTGAAATGTATTTAAAATTGTATAACCTCTCTTGTTTGGTGCTGCTACTGTAAGTCTATATATATATATAAACAACTGGCACAGGCCAAAGTTTTGTTTAATTTCTTTCCTTTTACTTACATTTGAAAGTATCCATGTGCATAGCCTTGCTGTACCGATAGCTCAGCCTGTCAAGTTTACGACTGAGCAGTTTAACAGCTACGTTACAGGCTGAAGATCTGTTGAGACAATAGATTGTGAGTGTCTGTTAATCCTACAACCCTTATTAATATCCACCATGGGGCATCTGCACTGCAGTTTCTGAATATTTACTTTCTTACCAGTTTAATATACTTTTGTGATTGTTTTGCATGATTCTTTATAGCTGTTTCTGCCTACTGATATTTTTTTTACCAGGCTTACAAACTAATCCCCTTATTCAGCCACAGGGACTGCTTCTGAAAAGACTTGTAAAAGATGAATTTCTGAAGTGAGGTGTATTTAGAAATGTCCGCTAGAGGTGCGCAACTATAATTTCTACCCCCTCTGAAATGACAGCTTGTGGTCATTTTTCAAAATACCTCACTTCAGAAATTAGAAGCAGACCGAGTTGTAACTAAGTGCCCCCAGAAGAAATAACAATAGAGGCAATAGTGTTATATTACAATATTAAGAAATGATATGAGACGAAAATGTGGATGATATAGAGTCCATTAATAAAAGGAAAGTTTGTTTCTTTTTTTTTAAAGAATAACTGAAAGTTATAGTCACGGATGTACTGGATATGTGTTCAGGGCTTGCTTACAGTGCATGGTTCTCTGGGGCAGTACTTCTAGTGAGAGCCTTCATGTGGGAGTAGGTGAAACTGGCCACTTGCAAACTGGTCTCCTTCAGCAGGGCCTCAGCTAGCGTTGCCACCAGTGCCATGCTGGGTCTGGTTTCAAGCAGAACCATGGAGGCAACCATTCTGACCTCAGAGTGAAGCTGGTGATCCATAAAGAGTTGCATGGTAAGTTCTTGCACCTGCACGAAGAAAGAAAATACAAAAAAAAAATATTTTTTTGAGTTACATACAGACCCTGATTAGCTTGAATCTTTGACGACCTATGTTACATTAGCTAACCCTTATAAAAGTTTACCACAATATTTCTGCACAGTATTTTTGCAGTTTTACTTTCCCCATGATTATACTATGCATTTACCATAGTTTACCCTAGTTTGTTATGTTTATTAATATGCTTTACCTTGCTATTGTTTACAATGCTTTCACTATGCTTTATTACACTCTGCTGTGCTTTTACTATAGGAAATTTTTATAAGGGAAGCTATAGACCAGTTGTAAAAGTTTTATTTTCCTTTCAAGCTAAATGCCGTACAGAAGTGCACTTTAACAACAATCTGGACCAATGTGTTCACAAGCTGTCACCTTTCCTGGTTCCTTCTTGGCGATGTTCCTGAGAGCCATCACAGCATCTACTTGAATTTTGACTGGAAGCTGTGAAGCTCCAGAGGAAAACCCTGGTAGGCATTTCTGGATGCGCTTGATACTAGAAGGCTGTCCTGCATTGCCCAAAGCCTTCAAGGCAAGGACTGTCTCCTCTTCATGGGCTCTGCTTATAGCATCATTGGCAAAGTCATGGAGGGGCTTTATTGGGGGAAAAAAAAAAGATTTTAGGTTCAGCTCCAGTGCTCTTCTTACAAGGCACACATTGCAATCCTCAGGGTTGCTGTTTGTGGTTGTATTAAAATACACTGATACTGCTGTGGCTGCTGTTGTTTGGTGTGTTAGATGCACTTCCTGTAGAGTACATTTAGAACAATTGTCCACAATGACAATATGCACCGAAGTACAACAAAAGGATGTGATTATAAGGAGAAAAAAAACATCTCACATTTTAATGTGTTGTGAGAGTCGGGGCATGAAGAGATAATACTGTACCTTCAAAGCTTCCTCACGGCAATTGAGAGTCTCTGCACAGTATCTGTTCACCATGGAGCCATACGCCAGCACAGCATGTTTACGAAGTACAGGGCATTTCAGATTAGCCCGGTCAAACACCAGTTCCTGAGGGGGTGAATTGTCAATAGTTAAAATTTCCAATTCCCAGTTTGCTCTTAATATTACTATAACCACACAACCTTAAAATTCCCAAGCATTTGTTGCTATTACACCTAAAAAAAAGAGAATCTGAATATAGCCATAGATCTTTTGCTACTGGTCTTCAGAAAATACCCTTATTGAAGTTGTCCCCGGTTAGTCTGCTTAGTCATTGTCCACATGCTTTTTTCCTGATCATGCTATGCATTTACTTTGCGTTACAAATGGCTGTGTGCCCATTGTGGTGTCTACTTTATCGTGTTTGCTTATGCTTTGATTCAGGGGTTCCTTTGAAAACAAAAAGGTACCAAATCTCATCATTAAAGAAGAGGGATTGCATTTTTCTTTCAAGACCTAATGTATTTGCTTTGGTTTATAGTATCTTACATATATGCTTCAAGTTCTCAACTGCTTGTAGGTTCCGTGCCTTATTGTTGGTGTCAGTAGCTGCATGCCGACGTAGCCTTGTTTTAACATAATCTATTCGATGATCAGGAGCGACGACACTGTCTCAGGGTGTTTCACCATTTAGGTTGTGAAAAACCAAGTACATCAAGTTCTAAGTTAAAACACAAATCTCTTAACTTTGGCTCCCAATTACAACATCATAAAGTAGGCCCAAGATAGCTGTCATACTCACAGCAGCCATTTGCACTATTTGGTGGTTCGTTTGGACTAAGTGCATTGCAGTGACTAGAGTCTGGATTGCTTCAGCGTCTGTGAGATCTCTCTTCATGATCCTCTGGCTGATGAACCTGAATGCAGTGGGTGTAGCAGCCGCAGGGAGTGCATCCAGAATCCAGCGCCTTTCAATTAGAAAGAAGGGATGTGAAGAAAACATGTTCTAAGGCTTATTTTTAAATTTCACCCTGTATATTATCTATATGTTTGTGGAAATGAGACACATCTATATTTCCATATGGAAGTATATTTGGGAGTTTTCACACTACTGATTTTTTCTAGAATTTTTTTTTTAATGCTTAAGTTGTCAAGTACAAACACAATTGAAAAGCATTGCATATCCCAGGTAGGTTTTATGTTTCACTGGAAAGGAGAGCTGGAGCCTCATTGCGGTCCAGTGCTATTACCTGTAAAGCTGTGTTTTTTCGTACTGCCTCCAGATGCCCTCAATGTTTTCATGGGTGCAGGCCCGTAGCAGCTGAGTAAGCTGCAGGAACTTGGAGGGGGCATCAGATTGAACCTGCTGCTGATTGTTCTGGACAAGATGCTGAAGGACTTCTTTGATCTTTAAAAGGGAGAATTCGGGGTTGTAGGAAACATTATGTTTCAGGACTGAACTTCACAGGATAAATATATTTTAACCCTCATAAGGTAACTTGGGGTCCGTTTGGACCCCACTGTGCTTTAGTATCAGTTATTATGTAGATCTAGTGACTTGATTTTTGTTTCCTTTTAGGTAGTTGTCAGGCACCCATCCTGTTACACTATACAAAGGATAATTCTAGTCCAGGTAGTCTGGTTGAATTTCCCAAATTGTTTTTGGTTTGGGGTCTGTATGGACCCCAGGCGTAGTGTATCGGTGGGCCCGACCTTCTTGCGTGAATACCTCAGGCACCATAATAACTTCCTGGTTCAAGGCTTGTTTGAAAGTACAGAATTAGAGCTTTCCAATGATGTATCATATGTCCTCAACAGACGTTCCTAAGCAATAACAGCAAACCGAAACTAAGACTTAAGTCATGTGATAAGAGTCAGCACCTAAGTTCCGTTTGTTGCCTATTACTCGGTCTCTTCAACAGATACCAAATGAAAGAGGAGGCTTGGAGCTTTCCACTGACATATCAAGGGGCCGTGATAAATTCCTAGAATAAACTACAGCATCCAGAATACAGTGGTGCCTTCCCTTGCTAGGAGACAGCTGTGCGCATTGGGCGTCTTATCCATTTTGCAAAGCATAAACAACACATTATACCAAACGATGGTTAGACGTAAAGGAAAAGCAAAATAAAGTGTTCATTTACACATTTTCATTCATTCACTTACTCCAGTTGTTAGTTATATGTTGGACTCCAGGTTACCAGGAAAGTCAATTTTTCAACGTATCCTTGTGAGGGTTAACAAAGCAGGTGCTTTATCATTAGAAAAAAAAATATGCCAAAAGGTTGAGTCCAAAATTGGTCCTATTACATTAATACAATACTGAAAATTATTTTAAAATTGTATTTCTCTTATCTTATTCAGCTTTTGTACAGCGGTGTGTAATCTGTCAACAATATAGTTGCATCATACATTTGTGGTCTAAAATAAAAAAAAATTCTTTCACATACTGACCTTAGTCTCCGGGCTTCTAGTCTTAAAAAGCTGAATTGGGGTCTGGAGAATTTCAGAGGCAAACTGGTACTGAATAGACCCTCGGTTCTTTAACTCTTGCTCTGGAACAGTTACGTGGACTACTTTAGCATCCTCCAAAATAAGCTTCTGCCTGTTTAAGCAAATATCAGTGAAACAAGTTGTTATTTATTAAACGGTGCAATGCAGTGTCAGAGACAGGAATCCTGAAGCCAAATCTTGTTATACAGTTTAATACACAAATGTAACTGGAAAACGTTAGCCCTTTTATTGAGATTCCTTTTATCTCAACTGCTGTTAAAATGAGGATAGAGTAACAAATTGGCCATTATTCTTCTTCTCCTTCCTCATAATAATAATACAGTAGACTATTGCTACTATAACTACCGGTACTACTATTACTACAACTACTACTATTACTGGTAATAATAATAATAATAATAATAATAATAATAATAATAATAATAATAATAATAATAATAATAATAATATAACCAGTGTGGTTCAGGGAGCAGGAGCAAGATAAGTTTATTTTTTTATTACTACAGTGTCACTGTACCTTGCTTCAGTGATGGCAGCGCCAGTCATTTCATTAAATGGAGTGAGCTGGTGCACCTCTTGTGAAGTGGCTTGAGTGATCAGAGTGCCAGCGTCTGTGGGCTTCAGGATGTAAGTGTAGGCAGCAGTACCCCTGGAGTTCTTTCTAATCTGAATACAAATAAAAGACCACTTTTTGTATATTTAAAACAATATGTTTATTTTATTTCTAATACAGTACAAGTTAAAGATTGAGTTAGGGCTGTGTAAAGGTTAGAGACCAAGTTTAAACATGTATTCCCTTCGGTTTAGTAAAAGATTAACTCAGTACCTTCTATATTTCTTACCAAATGACAGCACTGTTTGAGCAATGTAGACTATGTGCAACATTCCTGTGAACTGGTGCCAGGATTGTGTTTCTTTTGGAATAGGCAATCACAAAGTGTAAACGCTACAGGTTAGTTAACTGCAGTTAGTTTAGACATTTACAAATATTTGTGAGTGGGAAAGTCCTAGTGATTATTTTGACACCAAAGTTGGTCCAACTGAAAGGTATCAAAACTGGAACTGCCCTCATGCAACCCCCTAAACATAAGACATCCAGCACATACAACACATTATTTAAAGAAACTGACCTTTCTGCAGTTTGAGCATGTGTGTGAATAAGCCATGCCAATATCCATCTTGATTTTCTCGTTGCAGTTATTCAGATCTTTGGATTTTGTGACAATGATTTGATTAGCTTTCCTGTCTTCCTGGATGACATAGCTTGCCTCACAGATACCTGCAATGCCATTCTAGGAACAAAGAGAGGGATGAATCAGTGAATCAATGAACACAGGGGGAGAGTGTGAATAAATGAGTAAGGTGTGAAAGGACAGCTATGACACTTGCCTCCTGCAGACCGTACACATTCTGTGTGGTCTTGATGGTTAGTTGCAGCATGTTCAGGATCCCCCTCTGGATGTTGAGGACGGTGTCAGACACGTCTTCAGAGGCAAAAATGTCCCCAACCTGGCCATTCCTGTACTGAAACTTAATTGGCTGGGTTAGCTGACTTGCCAGTGCCTGCGTCAGCTTGGATGCTGGGTAGAATGGGGCCTTTGGCCAGATCCCATTATACTCCTGAATTTCTGGATTCAGAATCTGAAAGTAAATTGTGTTCAGTAACAAAAAAGATGTATCAGGAAACAAAAGTCCTTTTTAGTACATCTTATCCTGTGTATATAGATGTCATCCCTATGCATCATACATATGGCATAGTTCTAAAGACCCCAATATTATTATTATTATTATTTATTTTATTAGCAGACACCCTTATCTTGGGCGACTTACAATTGTTACAAGATATCACATTTTACATTATACAGATATCACATTATTTTTTTTACATACAATTACCCAATTATACATTTGCGCAAGGTCAAGAGTCCAGAGCCCTAACCACTACTCCACACTGCTGCCCTAACCACTATCCCACAATGCATCTTGGAATAACTAATGTTATTTTTTTATTATTTTTTTTTTATTTATTTGGAATCACCAATTTTTCTTATTTTCTCCCCAATTGGAAATGTCCAATTATTTTTATTTCACCGCTGCCACCCTCGCGCTTACTCGGGAGGGACGAAGACGGACACACAGGTCCTCGGAAACGTGTGCCGTCAGCCATCAGCCGTCTGCTTCTTTTTCACTCTGCCATGCAACCATCTCGGAGCTACAGTGTTGGAGGACCACACAGCTCCGTGTAGCTTACAGGCAGGCCCACAGGCGCCTGGCCAGTCTACAGGGATCGCTGGTGCACGGTGAGCCGAGGACACCCTGGCCGACCTGGACCCTACCCACCCGGGCGCCGCCCGACCAATTGTGCTCTGTCCCCTGGGAACTCCAGTCCACAGTCGGTAGTGGAATAGTCTGGACCCGAACCAGCGACCTCCAGGCTACAGGGTGCATCCTGCACACCATGTGCTTTTACTGGATGCGCCACTCGGGAGCCCCCTAACTAATGTTATTTTAAGGGGTCCGTGAAATCAGCCACTTAAGTTTAAAAGTAGTTAATCGACTTTAATCTTGATTTTTGTGATTTATAATATTGTATAAGTTAATGTGGAGTATGTCTCTTATTATATTATTTATTTCTTAACAGACATCCTTATCCAGGGTGACTTACAATTGTTACAAGATATCACATTATTTTACATACTATTACCCATTTATACAGCTGGGTTTTTACTAGAGCAATATAGGTAAAGAACCTTGCTCAAGGGTACAGCAACAGTGTCCCCCACCTGGGATTGAACCCACAACCCTCTGGTCAAGAGTCCAGAGCCCTAACCACTACTCCACACTGCTGCCCCCCGTGCAGGCACAGATTGAGCTCAGCTTCAATCCGCATGAGATGACATCTCATAACAATAGGAGACACTACACACACATTTACAAAGCAACAATGATTCCTGAATTCAGTCAACCAGGAGTCCTATGGTAAATCGAGCATGACTGTTGAACACAATACTGTAGCATCAGATGGAATATTTCCTTGGCCCCATGCCTCTAAATGGCACTCACCTTCAGCAGGTATGTTTTCTGTGCCACTTCACTGATCTCCACTTTGCAGTGCACTTTCAGTCCAGCTCTTGCCAATCCTTTTTCAGGGAGGCCAGTCAGAATCACACCTTCATACTTGTACTGATAGGTCTTGCTTCCACTGAAACTTGGTTCTGTGTTCAAATATTACAGGCGGATTAGAAAGAGCTTCTCAATGAAGAATAGCGAAAACACACATACATGCATTACTAGATAAGATAGTCTTCATGCAGAAGACTATGTTTATAATGTTTTTCATACATTGCCTATTTGTAATGGTAATGACATCATAACACATACAAACAATACCTCTTGAAAATAGAAATACTGTAAGGAACACGATTAGAGCATGTTCTTTTAATATATCCTATTTAACACTTCTAGAAGTATTATATTGATTTTTAGCATTGCAATTTGAAATCCAAGAGTGAAGATCTCAGAGATGACAGTGTTAAAAACCCAGTGTCATTTGTTATTTTCTGTATTATGTACCCTTTATCTTATTTTGAATTAAATGGATTGCAGTCAGTAGTGGTAGCAAAGTAAATGAGGATTATGTAGGAATGCAATTGAAAAATCTGATACATTTGGCTCTACATAAGTGTATGTAATAACACTGTAATTACACAATTGATTGTGTAGTTACAATGCCACAACATGTTTCTTTACATTTTTTTAAATGTTGCCAGTTTCTAGCGCCTTTAGTATTCACATGTTATGTTGTAATATTTATGTAATTACTTGGAACCACATGTGTAATTACAGTGTAGTTAAAGACACTTTATTTAAAAGTGTTTGGGTTTTTTTGTACTAAACCACATCAATCTACAACAGTTTCATAATATAAAACGATACATTTCCATGAAAAAAAAAATTTAAATGTTAAAAATAATGACAATATTTCACTTACCATACTTTGTCTGTTGGCTCCCTAAAAAAAAATATATATATGATTAAAACTGGTCTTACAAAAAAGCAATAGATAATTTGTCTGTATTACTTATTACATGTTATTATAAAACTATTCACTTACCCACAAGAGCTATAGTTAGTGCTAGCAGGATTCCCCTCATTGTGAAGGCTGAATGAGGGTACTGAATATGCCAGGTCATTATATAGAGACCAATAAGCCACACATGCTAGTGGGGATGGGTCATTTCAGTTGCTGAGCCAACATTTCTTATCTCTCTATGGAAAATAATAATGATGCATTAATAATAAAATATAATATTTGAGAACAGACCTAACTAAATATGTAATCGTAAAGAAGTCCTATAATGTATATATATATATATATATATATATATATATATATATATATATATAGAGAGAGAGAGAGAGAGAGAGAGAGAGAGAGAGAGAGAGAGAGAGAGAGGGGGGAGAGAGAGAGATTGAATTGAAAGATTAGAAGATGTTGGCAGCTGTTTTAACTCCAGGTTGTGATGACCTACATGACCACGGGTCATCCTGTGCTTGTTGGGTCTCTTGGACACTAAATGTTAGGCAATTCATTGATTCTGGAGCTGCCAAGCATAGTGCTAATATATACTGCAATATTTCTCTTTTATGTTTTAAAGGTTGATTTCTTCCATATTATTATATTACAGACACAAGTATTTATATTGATATTTACATTGAATTAAATATAGTACACCACTGGATTTAGGTTTTTGTTTCCCTTGACATGTGTTTGGTGGGGGTGGGTGCACACCTAAAATGTTTTGTACAAATGTCTTTTCAAACTGGAAGACGACCAGCCAAAATGATTTGCCTTGTTAAATATGTGTACTCAAAATGAAGAGATACTTGAGAAAAAAAAAAAAAAAAAAAACTTTTCTTCTTCAGGTCTCCAAGGTGATTGTTCCAGAGGAATAAGAGACCGCTCCTCAATGATTCCGTGCAAATAGTTCCTTCAGTGAATTTATGGGTTGAAATCTGCAGTTACCACTTTTGAGACTCATCTTTTTATGTAAAAGTATATTGCAAGTGCTTCCATTATTTTGGTCCAACCACTGTAAATACCAGTATTATCAATAACCACTTTTAAACAGAAATAGTTTTTTTTGTATAAATTTTGAACATGTTGTTTTGGAATATAACTATATTTAGTTTATGTATAACTAAACTTGACCATATAATCTACAAAGGTGTACTGATATTACAGATAAATATTGAATTTCATTCTAAGAAATAACTTCAGAGTCCAACAAGCAGGTCAGACACAGGTAAATAGAAAGAGCCGGTCAGGTTGTTCTGGAATCTCAGTCAGGTCTTGTACTCTGCTGTCTCAGATAACAACAGGTCATGTACTACACATGTGTAGTATTTATCTTCAACAAATAAATGAAATTTTTGAATGCAGCAGCATTTTCACATCTTTTAGTTTTTTTGTCTTTGTTTTCTTTTTTTAGGTAAGTAAAATTGATTACTCGTTATAATTATTAGTTATAACTTTGTTGCAGTTATAAACTCTCGATAAAGTAATGATGAAAAAGTATGTGCTGCAAAAAAAAAAAAAGTATCCTATAATGTGTATTCCATTTTTTTGTGATGAGTAAGAATAATTTCTTTAATTTGATCAGGGTGTAACACGTTCCTGGTGAAGTCGTCTATTGAAACAGACCCACTGGCCTGTTTGTTTTTTGTTTTGTTTTGTTTTGTGTTTCACTGAATCATAAACCTTATTCTTTGATATTTTTCACAGTTGTGTTAAAAATTCTACTACTATTATTATTATTATTATTATTATTATTATTATTATTATTATTATTATTATTATTACTAGATATACTGTATCACAGTTGTGGACTTCTTCCTCCCATTGGGCAAGTGTTGGAAACTACTTGCCAAAGACCAGTTACTGTCTGATTTATATTACTGCACCAGGACAAGTTTCAAATGACCCAGGTGGGCCCATTACTGCTCAGTCCCCATCCCCAGGCTAGTTACCTTTCACCAAGGCAGAACAGTGATACCGCGAGTTTGTGTATTGGCTTGAGTCCCAATAGACAACAATCAGCCAGAAGCCAAATGTTTTGTAATTTGATTTAGAACATGGCCTTCTGCGTGTGACATACCAGTTTCTAGTCATATAGCGCCCTCTATAGTGCAAAAGATACACTACGATGTTAACCAAACATTATTATTGTTATGATGATGATGATGATGATGATGATTATAGATCTTGTAGCGCACGTCTACTAATTAAATGTATAATATACTACACAAGCATTAAGCAGAAGACAAAGTCTGTCATTTCATACGTATAAGCCTATACTATATTACAGATATAGTTATTTGCCGACAACTTAATCTGTACAGCATGTGTTTGTACGGTGTGCGTTTCGATACTAATAGTAGTATAACAATAGCATAGGGTTTCTCCAAGTTATTATAATTAACATAATAGTGACATGCTGGTGTTGATGTTGTCGATATCATGAATACATTTTGTTGATGTACTTGTTGATATCAAGAATTTAATTGTTGAAAAAATAAAACAAATGATATTCCAGTTGTTTGCACACATGAATAATTAGACACAAAACTAGCATATCACTAATAATAATAATAATAATAATAATAATAATAATAATAATAATAATAATAATAATAATAAATCCGATTTGTATAATGATTGTATATGTACGAGTGTTTGGTTAACCTGTTTTGATCTTTTGCACGCTAGAGGGCGTTATGTGACTAGAAACTAGCTTATCATTTAACTGGGTGAAGTGGTCATCATCAGCCATTTGAAAAATATTCAACTTTGACCACTGAATACAAATAAATAAATACATAAATACATCAACTTAATTGAAATGGGCTGTCCTTGCCATAACTCGCTGAAACTGAGTTATAATAAATAGGTGGTGCAGACTTTGTGTAAGGAATACAACTTGAATATCAAATTAACCAAGTATTTAAATAAAGTATGTGCTACATATTGCATTACATTTCAAGTGTTTTTAACAACTTAAAATGTCCTGTCTGACTTGCCATAGTCGAAGGCGGTGACAAAGTCTAACAATGTTGTAATTCCAAGCTTTACACAACGAGGAACGGGGAAGTTCACTGATTTACACGATATGAGAACAAGTCATTTTCGTCTGATTACTGGTGTCCTTTGAACCCGCTAAACTAAGCCTACAGTTAAGTAAGATGGCAGGGTGGTTGGTTGTGCTCCTGACGGCACAGCTGTTATCGTTGGTGTCTTCTTATCCATGTCCTTGTGAGGATCCATCGCTATGCAACCAAATCACCGACGTGAAAAAGTTCGAGGTAAATACATTACTGTATTTTTAGTATTCTGTTACTTGATGTAAGTGAACATCATTCAACCCGATATTTCAGCTATCTCGCATTACACGGAAAACATGTAAAGCAGAAGTATACTTTCGCTTTTATTTTTATTCCAATTGTTATCCTATTAGGCGCAATTTATATTTAGTTTAAACTAGCAGGTTGTTGGTTTGTCCCGTATTCTTTTGAAGAACATCTACTACTGTATATAGCTATAGAAAATAAATAATTTAATTGTACCCCTGAAAGACGTAAAAACAGCTATATAAAACGACCAAGAATGCTATTGTAGGTCTTCTAATTATATATATATATATATATATATATATATATATATATATATATATATATATATATAATCACTTGAGCAAAGTTTTTTGTGAATTGTTGAAATTGTCACAATTTCAAAAAGTTAATTTAATTAGCCCTCGGTTAGATAAACAGATCCTGAAACTGTACAAAATGAATAATTCATATTTAATTGTGTTAAGTTCATTAAGATTCTAGACAAAGAGAAAGAGCTGTGATACATTTCATTGTACTAACTAAACAATAATTAATCAAAAGCTTTCAACTGAAGACCTCAAAGGTCTCTTCTAGGTGAAAGTAGGAAAGAGAGATTCCTACTTTCATCTGAAATCTGAAGAAGAGACCTTTGAGGTCTTGAAAGCTTGTGATTAATTATTGCTCTTGTAGTCCAATAAAATGTATCACAGCTCCTTCTCTTTATCTATCTGTGGACTGATAAGGCTACCATTTAATCTAAACAATAATATATATGGAGCCAGCAGATTGCAAATGCAGTAATTATGTGAAATCTAAACTAAACTGTGCAATGCAGGCAGACATTTATTGAAACATACCTTTACTCTCTATATTGGGCAGGACCACTATGATCCAGTGTGAGACCATCCCCCAAATACATGAATCAGTGTATGACACAATTAATCAAAAAATCTGAGTTTCACTAAAGAACATTCTTAATGTTTATTTTGTGAAATAAGGGAGTCTGTTCAATTGGTCTGGTCAGTAACGAATTTAAATACTGCCACCATTCAAATATTAAATCAGGACCAAACATGTCATTTAACTTTTAAAGACAAGAATATAGTAAAATACCGTTCGAGAGTTGGTTTTGACAAAGTCTTCTTCTTTCAATGATTTTAACAACGGCTGTATTTTATTGACAAATTGAATAGTCCAAATGTTTTTGCTGTGCTTTCAGAAATAATGAAACATTCTTCATTACTGCAGGTGTTCGTGTTTGATGTTGGAGGAAAGCAGTGGAAGTCCTATGACTGGTCAGTGGTAACAACAGTGGCAGCCTTCGGGAAATACGACCCAGAGCTCTTGTGTTTTGCCCATTCTAAAGGAGCACGGCTTGTTTTGAAAGGTAAAGATCACATTTCAAAAGTTTCCCTGGTTTGTAAGCAGTATTTAAAGAAATAGCAGTATTAATATGTCTGTTTTGGAAGTTTGCAATGTTTGCGATTTGGAAGCATTGTAACACTAATACAAAATAATGAAACTCCTATACATGCTTAAGGAATGAGTGGGCAACATACTGTACATTTATGATTAATTACCAATTACCAGCAAAACAAAGCATACTGAAGTGCATACAATGCCCACTAGGGACATTGCTTACCAAGAGATATTAAAACAAAAATACTGACTAGAAGACAGGAATGAGTGTTGGCAGTCCCTATTTTTTAACCCTCCTACATGCTGATAGTGGCAAATTCAAATGGGGAGGTTTATTCTTGAACAATATTTGTCAAAATGAAATCTACAAGCTATTCAACACCCACCCTTTCTGTGTTCTAGTAATGTCCCTCATCCACTTCTATTTTAAGGTGATGTCTCCCTTGATTACATCGTTGACCCGACCAATAGGACAGCTTGGATATCTGGCCAAGTCGACCTGGCGAAAAAGCAGTTCATGGATGGAATCAATATTGACATTGAGCATGAAGTGCAGGATGGGTCCCCAGAATACTATGCTCTGACTGCACTGGTCAAAGAGACTACAGAGGCCTTCCATGAGGAGATCCCAGGCTCCCAGGTAAACCAGTGTAGAAACAGTGGCAACTAAAATAGCACTGTAGTCAATCACAGACACCAAAAACTATTGAAACAAATCAAAATACTGGGCAAGGTACCTGTTTTGTGACTGTAAGACATTCTATGTTTTTTGGGCCTTTGATTGTCCCCCCCCCCCCCACCCCCACCCCCACCCCCATTGTGTTTTTAACAGTAGCATCTTTAACCTTCAGGTGTCGTTTGATGTGGCCTGGTCTCCAAGGTGTATTGATAAGAGGTGCTACGATTACATAACCATAGCTGAATCATGTGACCTTTTGTTTGTGATGTCATACGATGAGCAGAGCCAGATCTGGGGTGACTGCATTGCAATGGCAAATGCGCCATACAACCAAACACTGGCTGGTAAGCAGGAAGAACTGAAGAGCTTAGTGTTGACAGTACACAGGGCCTTGCTCCTAAAAAAGGGATGTGCACCATATTTATACAGGCACTTGTAGTCAGCTGACCTTTATTCTCTTGCTATGGAAAACCTGATTCAAAGCAAAATGAAGAATATCTGTCATCCATCAAGAACAGTTGACCATTCTCTTTCCAAGTTTGTATTCGATATCAAAATTGATATTTAAGTTTTTTCCCCTCTCCATTTCCCTATTCCAAAATAACATGAGATTCTGTAACCTTTAAAATCTGCTGGCTCCATATATATTACTGTTTAGAGCATTTGGAGTTGAAATACCAAAACATCACTCGGAGAATGAGGGAATGAAAGACTACTGGGCAGTTTGTCTCTGTAGCTTGGTAGACAACAGAATAAAACGGGACAGCTTCACTTTACATGGCAAAGCCCCTTTATATTATTTTGCCTAATACTACTTTTGTATTCTTCAGGTTATACTGATTACCTGAAGATGAACATTGACCCTAAAAAGCTTGTGATGGGGGTGCCCTGGTATGGATATGACTATGCTTGTCTGGAATTCACCCAGGTAAAAGAGATGTTTTTTTTTATCAACACAGGTGAATAAGACATTAGCAGAAACATGCATGTAATTGTGTCTTATTAGTTTTACCTCAGCATTTATGATGGAGTGTTTGAAGTTAAAATAGCTTAAGCCATGAATAGGAAAAACATTCCATTATATTAGAATGTCATTGTGCTGCCAGTACAGGGCATTTTTTCTCATGTTCTCAACAGTCAGCATCGT
>NW_026707549.1:0-24594 GCF_902713425.1 Acipenser ruthenus
GAGGTGTGCGTGTTAGCTGTAGTGTGTTGAGACGAAGTGTGTGTTAGCTGTAGTGTGTTCAGACGAGGTGAGCGTGTTAGCTGTAGTGTGTTGAGACGAGGTGTGTGTTAGCTGTAGTGTGTTGAGACGAGGTGTGTCTTAGCTGTAGTGTTGAGACGAGGTGTGTGTTAGCTGTAGTGTGTTCAGACGAGGTGTGCGTGTTAGCCTTAGTGTGTTGAGACGAGGTGTGCGTGTTAGCTGTAGTGTGTTGAGACGAGGTGTGTGTTAGCTGTAGTGTGTTCAGACGAGGTGTGCGTGTTAGCTGTAGTGTTGAGACGAGCTGTGTGTTAGCTGTAGTGCTGAAACGAGGTGTGTGTTAGCTGTAGTGTGTTGACTCGAGCTGTGTGTTAGTTGTAGTGTGTTTAGACGAGGTGTGTGTTAGCTGTAGTGTGTTGAGACGAGGTGTGTGTTAGCTGTAGTGTATTGAGACGAGGTGTATGTTAGCTGTAGTGTGTTGAGACGAGGTGTGTGTTAGATGCAGTGTTGAGACGAGGTTTGTGTTAGCTATTCTGTTGAGAAGAGTTGTGTGTTAGATGTAGTGTGTTCAGACGAGGTGTGCGTGTTAGCTGTAGTGTGTTGAGACGAAGTGTGTGTTAGCTGTAGTGTGTTGAGACGAGGTGAGCGTGTTAGCTGTAGTGTGTTGAGACGAGGTGTGTGTTAGCTGTAGTGTGTTGAGACGAGGTGTGTCTTAGCTGTAGTGTTGAGACGAGGTGTGTGTTAGCTGTAGTGTGTTCAGACGAGGTGTGCGTGTTAGCCTTAGTGTGTTGAGACGAGGTGTGCGTGTTAGCTGTAGTGTGTTGAGACGAGGTGTGTCTTAGATGTAGTGTGTTTAGACGAAGTGTGTGTTAGCTGTAGTGTGTTGAGACGAGATGTGTGTTAGCTGTAGTGTTGAGACGAGGTGTGTGTTAGCTGTAGTGTTGAGACGAGGTGTGTGTTAGCTGTAGTGCTGAAACGAGGTGTGTGTTAGCTGTAGTGGCTTGACACGAGATGTGTGTTAGCTGTAGTGTGTTGAGACGAAGTGTGTGTTAGCTGTAGTGTGTTGAGACGAGGTGTGCGTGTTAGCTGTAGTGTGTTGAGACGAGGTGTGTTTTAGCTGTAGTGTGTTGAGACGAGGTGTGTTAGCTGTAGTTTTGCGACGAGGTGTGTGTTAGCTGTAGTGTGTTCAGACGAGGTGTGCGTGTTAGCTGTAGTGTGTTGAGACGAGGTGTGCGTGTTAGCTGTAGTGTGTTGAGACGAGATGTGTGGTAGCTGTAGTGTGTTGAGACGTGGTGTGTGTTAGCTGTAGTGTTGAGACGAGGTGTGTGTTAGCTGTAGTGTGTTTAGACGAAGTGTGTGTTAGCTGTAGTGCGTTGCGTCGAGATGTGTGTTAGCTGTAGTGTTGAGACGAGGTGTGTGTTAGCTGTAGTGTTGAGACGAGGTGTGTGTTAGCTATAGTGTGTTCAGACGAGGTGTGCGTGTTAGCCTTAGTGTGTTGAGACGAGGTGTGCGTGTTAGCTGTAGTGTGTTGAGACGAGGTGTGCGTGTTAGCTGTAGTGTGTTGAGACGAGGTGTGTGTTAGCTGTAGTGTGTTGAGACGAGGTGTGTCTTAGATGTAGTGTGTTTAGACGAGGTGTGTGTTAGCTGTAGTGTGTTGAGACGAGATGTGTGTTAGCTGTAGTGTTGAGACGAGGTGTGTGTTAGCTGTAGTGTTGAGACGAGGTGTGTGTTAGCTGTAGTGCTGAAACGAGGTGTGTGTTAGCTGTAGTGGCTTGACACGAGATGTGTGTTAGCTGTAGTGTGTTGAGACGAGGTATGTGTTAGCTGTAGTGTGTTGAGACGAAGTGTGTGTTAGCTGTAGTGTGTTGAGACGAGGTGTGCGTGTTAGCTGTAGTGTGTTGAGACGAGGTGTGTTTTAGCTGTAGTGTGTTGAGACGAGGTGTGTTAGCTGTAGTTTTGCGACGAGGTGTGCGTGTTAGCTGTAGTGTGTTCAGAAGAGGTGTGCGTGTTAGCTGTAGTGTGTTGAGACGAGATGTGTGGTAGCTGTAGTGTGTTGAGACGGGGTGTGTGTTAGCTGTAGTGTTGAGACGAGGTGTGTGTTAGCTGTAGTGCTGAAACGAGGTGTGTGTTAGCTGTAGTGGCTTGACACGAGCTGTGTGTTAGCTGTAGTGTGTTCAGAAGAGGTATGTGTTAGCTGTAGTGCGTTGAGAGGAGATGTGTGTTAGCTGTAGTGTGTTGAGACGAGGTGTGTGTTAGCTGTAGTGTTGAGACGAGGTGTGTGTTAGCTGTAGTGCTGAAACGAGGTGTGTGTTAGCTGTAGTGTGTTGACACGAGCTGTGTGTTAGCTGTAGTGTGTTTAGACGAGGTGTGTGTTAGCTGTAGTGTGTTGAGACGAGGTGTGCGTGTTAGCTGTAGTGTGTTGAGACGAGGCGTGTTTGAGCTGCAGTGTGTTGAGACGAGGTGTGTGTTAGCTGTAGTGTTGAGACGAGGTGTGTGTTAGCTGTAGTGCTGAAACGATGTGTGTGTTAGCTGTAGTGTGATGACACGAGCTGTGTGTTAGCTGTTGTGTGTTTAGACGAGGTGTGTGTTAGCTGCAGTGTGTTGAGACGAGGTGTGTGTTAGCTGTAGTGTGTTGAGACGAGGTGTGTGTTAGCTGTAGTGTGTTCAGACGAGGTGTGCGTGTTAGCTGTAGTGTTGAGACGAGGTGTGTGTTAGCTGTAGTGCTGAAACGATGTGTGTGTTAGCTGTAGTGTGATGACACGAGCTGTGTGTTAGCTGTTGTGTGTTTAGACGAGGTGTGTGTTAGCTGCAGTGTGTTGAGACGAGGTGTGTGTTAGCTGTAGTGTGTTGAGACGAGGTGTGTGTTAGCTGTAGTGTGTTTAGACGAGGTGTGTGTTAGCTGTAGTGTGTTGAGACGAGGTGTGTGTTAGCTGTAGTGTATTGAGACGAGGTGTATGTTAGCTGTAGTGTGTTTAGACGAGGTGTGTGTTACCTGTAGTGTATTGAGACGAGGTGTATGTTAGCTGTAGTGTGTTGAGACGAGGTGTGTGTTAGATGCAGTGTTGAGACGAGGATTGTGTTAGCTATTCTGTTGAGACGAGTTCTGGTTAGCTGTATTGTTGAGAAGAGTTGTGTGTTAGATGTAGTGTGTTCAGACGAGGTGTGCGTGTTAGCTGTAGTGCGTTGAGACGAGATTTGTGTTAGCTGTAGTGTGTTGAGACGAGGTGTGTGTTAGCTGTAGTGTTGAGACGAGGTGTGTGTTAGCTGTAGTGCTGAAACGAGGTGTGTGTTAGGTGTAGTGTGTTGAGACGAGGTGTGTGTTAGCTGTAGTGTGTTGAGACGAGGTGTGTGTTAGCTGTAGTGTGTTCAGACGAGGTGTGCGTGTTAGCCTTAGTGTGTTGAGACAAGCTGTGTGTTAGCTGTAGTGTGTTGAGACGAGGTGTGCGTGTTAGCTGTAGTGTGTTGAGACGAAGTGTGTGTTAGCTGTAGTGTGTTGAGACGAGGTGTGCGTGTTAGCTGTAGTGTGTTGAGACGAGGTGTGTGTTAGCTGTAGTGTGTTGAGACGAGGTGTGTCTTAGCTGTAGTGTTGAGACGAGGTGTGTGTTAGCTGTAGTGTGTTCAGACGAGGTGTGCGTGTTAGCTTTAGTGTGTTGAGACGAGGTGTGCGTGTTAGCTGTAGTGTGTTGAGACGAGGTGTGTCTTAGATGTAGTGTGTTTAGACGAAGTGTGTGTTAGCTGTAGTGTGTTGAGACGAGATGTGTGTTAGCTATAGTGTTGAGACGAGGTGTGTGTTAGCTGTAGTGTTGAGACGAGGTGTGTGTTAGCTGTAGTGCTGAAACGAGGTGTGTGTTAGCTGTAGTGGCTTGACACGAGATGTGTGTTAGCTGTAGTGTGTTGAGACGAGGTGTGTTAGCTGTAGTGTGTTGAGACGAAGTGTGTGTTAGCTGTAGTGTGTTGAGACGAGGTGTGCGTGTTAGCTGTAGTGTGTTGAGACGAGGTGTGTTTTAGCTGTAGTGTGTTGAGACGAGGTGTGTTAGCTGTAGTTTTGCGACGAGGTGTGTGTTAGCTGTAGTGTGTTCAGACGAGGTGTGCGTGGTAGCTGTAGTGTGTTGAGACGAGGTGTGCGTGTTAGCTGTAGTGTGTTGAGACGAGATGTGTGGTAGCTGTAGTGTGTTGAGACGTGGTGTGTGTTAGCTGTAGTGTTGAGACGAGGTGTGTGTTAGCTGTAGTGTGTTTAGACGAAGTGTGTGTTAGCTGTTGTGTGTTGAGTCGAGATGTGTGTTAGCTGTAGTGTTGAGACGAGGTGTGTGTTAGCTGTAGTGTTGAGACGAGGTGTGTGTTAGCTATAGTGTGTTCAGACGAGGTGTGCGTGTTAGCCTTAGTGTGTTGAGACGAGGTGTGCGTGTTAGCTGTAGTGTGTTTAGAAGAGGTATGTGTTAGCTGTAGTGCGTTGAGACGAGATGTGTGTTAGCTGTAGTGTGTTGAGACGAGGTGTGTGTTAGCTGTAGTGTGTTGAGACGAGGTGTGTGTTAGCTGTAGTGTGTTGAAACCAGCTGTGTGTTAGCTGTAGTGTGTTTAGACGAGGTGTGTGTTAGCTGTAGTGTGTTGAGACAAGGTGTGTGTTAGCTGTAGTGTATTGAGACGAGGTGTATGTTAGCTGTAGTGTGTTGAGACGAGGTGTGTGTTAGATGCAGTGTTGAGACGAGGTGTGTGTTAGCTATTGTGTTGAGACGAGTTGTGTGTTAGCTGTAGTGTGTTCAGACGAGGTGTGCGTGTTAGCTGTAGTGCGTTGAGACGAGATGTGTGTTAGCTGTAGTGTGTTGAGACGAGGTGTGTGTTAGCTGTAGTGTTGAGACGAGGTGTGTGTTAGCTGTAGTGCTGAAACGAGGTGTGTGTTAGCTGTAGTGTGTTGAGACGAGGTGTGTGTTAGCTGCAGTGTTGAGACGAGGTGTGTGTTAGCTATTGTGTTGAGACGAGTTCTGTGTTAGCTGTAGTGTTGAGACGAGTTGTGTGTAAGCTGTAGTGTGTTGAGACAAGCTGTGTGTTAGCCGTAGTGCTGAAACGAGCTGTGTGTTAGCTGTAGTGTGTTGAGACGAGGTGTGCGTGTTAGCTGTAGTGTGTTGAGACGAGGTGTGTCTTAGCTGTAGTGTTGAGACGAGGTGTGTGTTAGCTGTAGTGCTGAAACGAGGTGTGTGTTAGCTGTAGTGTGTTGACACGAGCTGTGTGTTAGTTGTAGTGTGTTTAGACGAGGTGTGTGTTAGCTGTAGTGTGTTGAAACCAGCTGTGTGTTAGCTGTAGTGTGTTTAGACGAGGTGTGTGTTAGCTGTAGTGTGTTGAGACAAGGTGTGTGTTAGCTGTAGTGTATTGAGACGAGGTGTATGTTAGCTGTAGTGTGTTGAGACGAGGTGTGTGTTAGATGCAGTGTTGAGACGAGGTGTGTGTTAGCTATTGTGTTGAGACGAGTTGTGTGTTAGCTGTAGTGTGTTCAGACGAGGTGTGCGTGTTAGCTGTAGTGCGTTGAGACGAGATGTGTGTTAGCTGTAGTGTGTTGAGACGAGGTGTGTGTTAGCTGTAGTGTTGAGACGAGGTGTGTGTTAGCTGTAGTGCTGAAACGAGGTGTGTGTTAGCTGTAGTGTGTTGAGACGAGGTGTGTGTTAGCTGCAGTGTTGAGACGAGGTGTGTGTTAGCTATTGTGTTGAGACGAGTTCTGTGTTAGCTGTAGTGTTGAGACGAGTTGTGTGTAAGCTGTAGTGTGTTGAGACAAGCTGTGTGTTAGCCGTAGTGCTGAAACGAGCTGTGTGTTAGCTGTAGTGTGTTGAGACGAGGTGTGTGTTACCTGTAGTGTATTGAGACGAGGTGTATGTTAGCTGTAGTGTGTTGAGACGAGGTGTGTGTTAGATGCAGTGTTGAGACGAGGATTGTGTTAGCTATTCTGTTGAGACGAGTTCTGGTTAGCTGTATTGTTGAGAAGAGTTGTGTGTTAGATGTAGTGTGTTCAGACGAGGTGTGCGTGTTAGCTGTAGTGCGTTGAGACGAGATTTGTGTTAGCTGTAGTGTGTTGAGACGAGGTGTGTGTTAGCTGTAGTGTTGAGACGAGGTGTGTGTTAGCTGTAGTGCTGAAACGAGGTGTGTGTTAGGTGTAGTGTGTTGAGACGAGGTGTGTGTTAGCTGTAGTGTGTTGAGACGAGGTGTGTGTTAGCTGTAGTGTGTTCAGACGAGGTGTGCGTGTTAGCCTTAGTGTGTTGAGACAAGCTGTGTGTTAGCTGTAGTGTGTTGAGACGAGGTGTGCGTGTTAGCTGTAGTGTGTTGAGACGAAGTGTGTGTTAGCTGTAGTGTGTTGAGACGAGGTGTGCGTGTTAGCTGTAGTGTGTTGAGACGAGGTGTGTGTTAGCTGTAGTGTGTTGAGACGAGGTGTGTCTTAGCTGTAGTGTTGAGACGAGGTGTGTGTTAGCTGTAGTGTGTTCAGACGAGGTGTGCGTGTTAGCCTTAGTGTGTTGAGACGAGGTGTGCGTGTTAGCTGTAGTGTGTTGAGACGAGGTGTGTCTTAGATGTAGTGTGTTTAGACGAAGTGTGTGTTAGCTGTAGTGTGTTGAGACGAGATGTGTGTTAGCTGTAGTGTTGAGACGAGGTGTGTGCTAGCTGTAGTGTTGAGACGAGGTGTGTGTTAGCTGTAGTGCTGAAACGAGGTGTGTGTTAGCTGTAGTGGCTTGACACGAGATGTGTGTTAGCTGTAGTGTGTTGAGACGAGGTGTGTTAGCTGTAGTGTGTTGAGACGAAGTGTGTGTTAGCTGTAGTGTGTTGAGACGAGGTGTGCGTGTTAGCTGTAGTGTGTTGAGACGAGGTGTGTTTTAGCTGTAGTGTGTTGAGACGAGGTGTGTTAGCTGTAGTTTTGCGACGAGGTGTGTGTTAGCTGTAGTGTGTTCAGACGAGGTGTGCGTGGTAGCTGTAGTGTGTTGAGACGAGGTGTGCGTGTTAGCTGTAGTGTGTTGAGACGAGATGTGTGGTAGCTGTAGTGTGTTGAGACGTGGTGTGTGTTAGCTGTAGTGTTGAGACGAGGTGTGTGTTAGCTGTAGTGTGTTTAGACGAAGTGTGTGTTAGCTGTAGTGTGTTGAGTCGAGATGTGTGTTAGCTGTAGTGTTGAGACGAGGTGTGTGTTAGCTGTAGTGTTGAGACGAGGTGTGTGTTAGCTATAGTGTGTTCAGACGAGGTGTGCGTGTTAGCCTTAGTGTGTTGAGACGAGGTGTGCGTGTTAGCTGTAGTGTGTTTAGAAGAGGTATGTGTTAGCTGTAGTGCGTTGAGACGAGATGTGTGTTAGCTGTAGTGTGTTGAGACGAGGTGTGTGTTAGCTGTAGTGTGTTGAGACGAGGTGTGTGTTAGCTGTAGTGTGTTGAAACCAGCTGTGTGTTAGCTGTAGTGTGTTTAGACGAGGTGTGTGTTAGCTGTAGTGTGTTGAGACAAGGTGTGTGTTAGCTGTAGTGTATTGAGACGAGGTGTATGTTAGCTGTAGTGTGTTGAGACGAGGTGTGTGTTAGATGCAGTGTTGAGACGAGGTGTGTGTTAGCTATTGTGTTGAGACGAGTTGTGTGTTAGCTGTAGTGTGTTCAGACGAGGTGTGCGTGTTAGCTGTAGTGCGTTGAGACGAGATGTGTGTTAGCTGTAGTGTGTTGAGACGAGGTGTGTGTTAGCTGTAGTGTTGAGACGAGGTGTGTGTTAGCTGTAGTGCTGAAACGAGGTGTGTGTTAGCTGTAGTGTGTTGAGACGAGGTGTGTGTTAGCTGCAGTGTTGAGACGAGGTGTGTGTTAGCTATTGTGTTGAGACGAGTTCTGTGTTAGCTGTAGTGTTGAGACGAGTTGTGTGTAAGCTGTAGTGTGTTGAGACAAGCTGTGTGTTAGCCATAGTGCTGAAACGAGCTGTGTGTTAGCTGTAGTGTGTTGAGACGAGGTGTGCGTGTTAGCTGTAGTGTGTTGAGACGAGGTGTGTCTTAGCTGTAGTGTTGAGACGAGGTGTGTGTTAGCTGTAGTGCTGAAACGAGGTGTGTGTTAGCTGTAGTGTGTTGACACGAGCTGTGTGTTAGTTGTAGTGTGTTTAGACGAGGTGTGTGTTAGCTGTAGTGTGTTGAAACCAGCTGTGTGTTAGCTGTAGTGTGTTTAGACGAGGTGTGTGTTAGCTGTAGTGTGTTGAGACAAGGTGTGTGTTAGCTGTAGTGTATTGAGACGAGGTGTATGTTAGCTGTAGTGTGTTGAGACGAGGTGTGTGTTAGATGCAGTGTTGAGACGAGGTGTGTGTTAGCTATTGTGTTGAGACGAGTTGTGTGTTAGCTGTAGTGTGTTCAGACGAGGTGTGCGTGTTAGCTGTAGTGCGTTGAGACGAGATGTGTGTTAGCTGTAGTGTGTTGAGACGAGGTGTGTGTTAGCTGTAGTGTTGAGACGAGGTGTGTGTTAGCTGTAGTGCTGAAACGAGGTGTGTGTTAGCTGTAGTGTGTTGAGACGAGGTGTGTGTTAGCTGCAGTGTTGAGACGAGGTGTGTGTTAGCTATTGTGTTGAGACGAGTTCTGTGTTAGCTGTAGTGTTGAGACGAGTTGTGTGTAAGCTGTAGTGTGTTGAGACAAGCTGTGTGTTAGCCGTAGTGCTGAAACGAGCTGTGTGTTAGCTGTAGTGTGTTGAGACGAGGTGTGCGTGTTAGCTGTAGTGTGTTGAGACGAGGTGTGTCTTAGCTGTAGTGTTGAGACGAGGTGTGTGTTAGCTGTAGTGCTGAAACGAGGTGTGTGTTAGCTGTAGTGTGTTGACACGAGCTGTGTGTTAGTTGTAGTGTGTTTAGACGAGGTGTGTGTTAGCTGTAGTGTGTTGAGACGAGGTGTGTGTTAGCTGTAGTGTATTGAGACGAGGTTTATGTTAGCTGTAGTGTGTTGAGACGAGGTGAGTGTTAGCTGTAGTGTATTGAGACGAGGTGTATGTTAGCTGTAGTGTGTTGAGACGAGGTGTGTGTTAGATGCAGTGTTGAGACGAGGTGTGTGTTAGCTATTGTGTTGAGACGAGTTCTGGTTAGCTGTAGTGTGTTGAGACGAGGTGTGTGTTAGCTGTAGTGTGTTGAGACGAGGTGTGTGTTAGCTGTAGTGTGTTGAGACGAGGTGTGTGTTAGCTATTGTGTTGAGACGAGTTCTGTGTTAGCTGTAGTATTGAGACGAGTTGTGTGTTAGCTGTAGTGTGTTGAGACAAGCTGTGTGTTAGCTGTAGTGCTGAAACGAGCTGTGTGTTAGCTGTAGTGTGTTGAGACGAGGTGTGCGTGTTAGCTGTAGTGTGTTGAGACGAAGTGTGTTTAGCTGTAGTGTGTTGAGACGAGGTGTGCGTGTTAGCTGTAGTGTTGAGACGAGGTGTGTGTTAGCTGTAGTGTGTTCAGACGAGGTGTGCGTGTTAGCCTTAGTGTGTTGAGACGAGGTGTGCGTGTTAGCTGTAGTGTGTTGAGACGAGGTGTGTGTTAGCTGTAGTGTGTTGAGACGAGGTGTGTCTTAGATGTAGTGTGTTTAGACGAAGTGTGTGTTAGCTGTAGTGTGTTGAGACGAGATGTGTGTTAGCTGTAGTGTTGAGACGAGGTGTGTGTTAGCTGTAGTGTTGAGACGAGGTGTGTGTTACCTGTAGTGTGTTGAGACGAGGTGTGTGTTAGCTGTAGTGTGTTGAGACGAAGTGTGTGTTAGTTGTAGTGTGTTGAGACGAGGTCTGCGTGTTAGCTGTAGTGTGTTGAGACGAGGTGTGTTTTAGCTGTAGTGTGTTGAGACGAGGTGTGTTAGCTGTAGTGTGTTCAGACGAGGTGTGCGTGTTAGCCTTAGTGTGTTGAGACGAAGTGTGTGGTAGCTGTAGTGTGTTGAGACGAGGTGTGTCTTAGATGTAGTGTGTTTAGACGAAATGTGTGTTAGCTGTAGTGTGTTGAGACGAGATGTGTGTTAGCTGTAGTGTGTTGAGACGAGATGTGTGTTAGCTGTAGTGTTGAGACGAGGTGTGTGTTAGCTGTAATGTTGAGACGAGGTGTGTGTTAGCTGTAGTGCTGAAAAGAGGTGTGTGTTAGCTGTAGTGTGTTGACACGAGCTGTGTGTTAGCTGTAGTGTTGAGACGAGGTGTGTGTTAATTGTAGTGTGTTGAGACGAGGTGTGTGTTAGCTGTAGTGTGTTCAGACGAGGTGTGCGTGTTAGCTGTAGTGTTGAGACGAGGCGTGTGTTAGTTGTAGTGCTGAAACGAGGTGTTTGTTAGCTGTAGTGGCTTGACACGAGCTGTGTGTTAGCTGTAGTGTGTTCAGAAGAGGTATGTGTTAGCTGTAGTGCGTTGAGAGGAGATGTGTGTTAGCTGTAGTGTGTTGAGACGAGGTGTGTGTTAGCTGTAGTGTTGAGACGAGGTGTGTGTTAGCTGTAGTGCTGAAACGAGGTGTGTGTTAGCTGTAGTGTGTTGACACGAGCTGTGTGTTAGCTGTAGTGTGTTTAGACGAGGTGTGTGTTAGCTGTAGTGTGTTGAGACGAGGTGTGCGTGTTAGCTGTAGTGTGTTGAGACGAGGCGTGTTTGAGCTGCAGTGTGTTGAGACGAGGTGTGTGTTAACTGTAGTGTTGAGACGAGGTGTGTGTTAGCTGTAGTGCTGAAACGATGTGTGTGTTAGCTGTAGTGTGATGACACGAGCTGTGTGTTAGCTGTTGTGTGTTTAGACGAGGTGTGTGTTAGCTGCAGTGTGTTGAGACGAGGTGTGTGTTAGCTGTAGTGTGTTGAGACGAGGTGTGTGTTAGCTGTAGTGTGTTCAGACGAGGTGTGCGTGTTAGCTGTAGTGTTGAGACGAGGTGTGTGTTAGCTGTAGTGCTGAAACGATGTGTGTGTTAGCTGTAGTGTGATGACACGAGCTGTGTGTTAGCTGTTGTGTGTTTAGACGAGGTGTGTGTTAGCTGCAGTGTGTTGAGACGAGGTGTGTGTTAGCTGTAGTGTGTTGAGACGAGGTGTGTGTTAGCTGTAGTGTGTTTAGACGAGGTGTGTGTTAGCTGTAGTGTGTTGAGACGAGGTGTGTGTTAGCTGTAGTGTATTGAGACGAGGTGTATGTTAGCTGTAGTGTGTTTAGACGAGGTGTGTGTTACCTGTAGTGTATTGAGACAAGGTGTATGTTAGCTGTAGTGAGTTGAGACGAGGTGTGTGTTAGATGCAGTGTTGAGACGAGGATTGTGTTAGCTATTCTGTTGAGACGAGTTCTGGTTAGCTGTAGTGTTGAGAAGAGTTGTGTGTTAGATGTAGTGTGTTCAGACGAGGTGTGCGTGTTAGCTGTAGTGCGTTGAGACGAGATTTGTGTTAGCTGTAGTGTTGAGACGAGGTGTGTGTTAGCTGTAGTGCTGAAACGAGGTGTGTGTTAGCTGTAGTGGCTTGACACGAGCTGTGTGTTAGCTGTAGTGTGTTCAGAAGAGGTATGTGTTAGCTGTAGTGCGTTGAGAGGAGATGTGTGTTAGCTGTAGTGTGTTGAGACGAGGTGTGTGTTAGCTGTAGTGTTGAGACGAGGTGTGTGTTAGCTGTAGTGCTGAAACGAGGTGTGTGTTAGCTGTAGTGTGTTGACACGAGCTGTGTGTTAGCTGTAGTGTGTTTAGACGAGGTGTGTGTTAGCTGTAGTGTGTTGAGACGAGGTGTGCGTGTTAGCTGTAGTGTGTTGAGACGAGGCGTGTTTGAGCTGCAGTGTGTTGAGACGAGGTGTGTGTTAGCTGTAGTGTTGAGACGAGGTGTGTGTTAGCTGTAGTGCTGAAACGATGTGTGTGTTAGCTGTAGTGTGATGACACGAGCTGTGTGTTAGCTGTTGTGTGTTTAGACGAGGTGTGTGTTAGCTGCAGTGTGTTGAGACGAGGTGTGTGTTAGCTGTAGTGTGTTGAGACGAGGTGTGTGTTAGCTGTAGTGTGTTCAGACGAGGTGTGCGTGTTAGCTGTAGTGTTGAGACGAGGTGTGTGTTAGCTGTAGTGCTGAAACGATGTGTGTGTTAGCTGTAGTGTGATGACACGAGCTGTGTGTTAGCTGTTGTGTGTTTAGACGAGGTGTGTGTTAGCTGCAGTGTGTTGAGACGAGGTGTGTGTTAGCTGTAGTATGTTGAGACGAGGTGTGTGTTAGCTGTACTGTGTTTAGACGAGGTGTGTGTTAGCTGTAGTGTGTTGAGACGAGGTGTGTGTTAGCTGTAGTGTATTGAGACGAGGTGTATGTTAGCTGTAGTGTGTTTAGACGAGGTGTGTGTTACCTGTAGTGTATTGAGACGAGGTGTATGTTAGCTGTAGTGTGTTGAGACGAGGTGTGTGTTAGATGCAGTGTTGAGACGAGGATTGTGTTAGCTATTCTGTTGAGACGAGTTCTGGTTAGCTGTAGTGTTGAGAAGAGTTGTGTGTTAGATGTAGTGTGTTCAGACGAGGTGTGCGTGTTAGCTGTAGTGCGTTGAGACGAGATTTGTGTTAGCTGTAGTGTGTTGAGACGAGGTGTGTGTTAGCTGTAGTGTTGAGACGAGGTGTGTGTTAGCTGTAGTGCTGAAACGAGGTGTGTGTTAGGTGTAGTGTGTTGAGACGAGGTGTGTGTTAGCTGTAGTGTGTTGAGACGAGGTGTGTGTTAGCTGTAGTGTGTTCAGACGAGGTGTGCGTGTTAGCCTTAGTGTGTTGAGACAAGCTGTGTGTTAGCTGTAGTGTGTTGAGACGAGGTGTGCGTGTTAGCTGTAGTGTGTTGAGACGAAGTGTGTGTTAGCTGTAGTGTGTTGAGACGAGGTGTGCGTGTTAGCTGTAGTGTGTTGAGACGAGGTGTGTGTTAGCTGTAGTGTGTTGAGACGAGGTGTGTCTTAGCTGTAGTGTTGAGACGAGGTGTGTGTTAGCTGTAGTGTGTTCAGACGAGGTGTGCGTGTTAGCCTTAGTGTGTTGAGACGAGGTGTGCGTGTTAGCTGTAGTGTGTTGAGACGAGGTGTGTCTTAGATGTAGTGTGTTTAGACGAAGTGTGTGTTAGCTGTAGTGTGTTGAGACGAGATGTGTGTTAGCTGTAGTGTTGAGACGAGGTGTGTGTTAGCTGCAGTGTTGAGACGAGGTGTGTGTTAGCTGTAGTGCTGAAACGAGGTGTGTGTTAGCTGTAGTCGCTTGACACGAGATGTGTGTTAGCTGTAGTGTGTTGAGACGAGGTGTGTTAGCTGTAGTGTGTTGAGACGAAGTGTGTGTTAGCTGTAGTGTGTTGAGACGAGGTGTGCGTGTTAGCTGTAGTGTGTTGAGACGAGGTGTGTTTTAGCTGTAGTGTGTTGAGACGAGGTGTGTTAGCTGTAGTTTTGCGACGAGGTGTGTGTTAGCTGTAGTGTGTTCAGACGAGGTGTGCGTGTTAGCTGTAGTGTGTTGAGACGAGGTGTGCGTGTTAGCTGTAGTGTGTTGAGACGAGATGTGTGGTAGCTGTAGTGTGTTGAGACGTGGTGTGTGTTAGCTGTAGTGTTGAGACGAGGTGTGTGTTAGCTGTAGTGTGTTTAGACGAAGTGTGTGTTAGCTGTAGTGTGTTGAGTCGAGATGTGTGTTAGCTGTAGTGTTGAGACGAGGTGTGTGTTAGCTGTAGTGTTGAGACGAGGTGTGTGTTAGCTATAGTGTGTTCAGACGAGGTGTGCGTGTTAGCCTTAGTGTGTTGAGACGAGGTGTGTGTGTTAGCTGTAGTGTGTTTAGAAGAGGTATGTGTTAGCTGTAGTGCGTTGAGACGAGATGTGTGTTAGCTGTAGTGTGTTGAGACGAGGTGTGTGTTAGCTGTAGTGTGTTGAGACGAGGTGTGTGTTAGCTGTAGTGTGTTGAAACCAGCTGTGTGTTAGCTGTAGTGTGTTTAGACGAGGTGTGTGTTAGCTGTAGTGTGTTGAGACAAGGTGTGTGTTAGCTGTAGTGTATTGAGACGAGGTGTATGTTAGCTGTAGTGTGTTGAGACGAGGTGTGTGTTAGATGCAGTGTTGAGACGAGGTGTGTGTTAGCTATTGTGTTGAGACGAGTTGTGTGTTAGCTGTAGTGTGTTCAGACGAGGTGTGCGTGTTAGCTGTAGTGCGTTGAGACGAGATGTGTGTTAGCTGTAGTGTGTTGAGACGAGGTGTGTGTTAGCTGTAGTGTTGAGACGAGGTGTGTGTTAGCTGTAGTGCTGAAACGAGGTGTGTGTTAGCTGTAGTGTGTTGAGACGAGGTGTGTGTTAGCTGCAGTGTTGAGACGAGGTGTGTGTTAGCTATTGTGTTGAGACGAGGTGTATGTTAGCTGTAGTGTGTTGAGACGAGGTGTGTGTTAGCTGTAGTGTATTGAGACGAGGTGTATGTTAGCTGTAGTGTGTTGAGACGAGGTGTGTGTTAGATGCAGTGTTGAGACGAGGTGTGTGTTAGCTATTGTGTTGAGACGAGTTCTGGTTAGCTGTGGTGTGTTGAGACGAGGTGTGTGTTAGCTGTAGTGTGTTGAGACGAGGTGTGTGTTAGCTGTAGTGTGTTGAGACGAGGTGTGTGTTAGCTATTGTGTTGAGACGAGTTCTGTGTTAGCTGTAGTATTGAGACGAGTTGTGTGTTAGCTGTAGTGTGTTGAGACAAGCTGTGTGTTAGCTGTAGTGCTGAAACGAGCTGTGTGTTAGCTGTAGTGTGTTGAGACGAGGTGTGCGTGTTAGCTGTAGTGTGTTGAGACGAAGTGTGTTTAGCTGTAGTGTGTTGAGACGAGGTGTGCGTGTTAGCTGTAGTGTTGAGACGAGGTGTGTGTTAGCTGTAGTGTGTTCAGACGAGGTGTGCGTGTTAGCCTTAGTGTGTTGAGACGAGGTGTGCGTGTTAGCTGTAGTGTGTTGAGACGAGGTGTGTGTTAGCTGTAGTGTGTTGAGACGAGGTGTGTCTTAGATGTAGTGTGTTTAGACGAAGTGTGTGTTAGCTGTAGTGTGTTGAGACGAGATGTGTGTTAGCTGTAGTGTTGAGACGAGGTGTGTGTTAGCTGTAGTGTTGAGACGAGGTGTGTGTTAGCTGTAGTGTGTTGAGACGAGGTGTGTGTTAGCTGTAGTGTGTTGAGACGAAGTGTGTGTTAGTTGTAGTGTGTTGAGACGAGGTGTGCGTGTTAGCTGTAGTGTGTTGAGACGAGGTGTGTTTTAGCTGTAGTGTGTTGAGACGAGGTGTGTTAGCTGTAGTGTGTTCAGACGAGGTGTGCGTGTTAGCCTTAGTGTGTTGAGACGAAGTGTGTGGTAGCTGTAGTGTGTTGAGACGGGGTGTGTGTTAGCTGTAGTGTTGAGACGAGGTGTGTGTTAGCTGTAGTGTTTTTAGACGAAGTGTGTGTTAGCTGTAGTGTGTTGAGACGAGATGTGTGTTAGCTGTAGTGTTGAGACGAGGTGTGTGTTAGCTGTAGTGTTGAGACGAGGTGTGTGTTACCTGTAGTGCTGAAAAGAGGTGTGTGTTAGCTGTAGTGTGTTGACACGAGCTGTGTGTTAGCTGTAGTGTGTTTAGACGAGGTGTGTGTTAGCTGTAGTGTGTTGAGACGAGTTCTGGTTAGCTGTAGTGTGTTGAGACGAGCTGTGTGTTAGCTGTAGTGTGTTTAGACGAGGTGTGTGTTAGCTGTAGTGTTGAGACGAGGTGTGTGTTAGCTGTAGTGTGTTTAGACGAAGTGTGTGTTAGCTGTAGTGTGTTGAGACGAGATGTGTTTTAGCTGTAGTGTTGAGACGAGGTGTGTGTTAGCTGTAGTGTGTTGAGACGAGGTGTGCGTGTTAGCTGTAGTGTGTTGAGACGAGGTGTGTTTTAGCTGTAGTGTGTTGAGACGAGGTGTGTGTTAGCTGTAGTGTTGAGACGAGGTGTGTGTTAGCTGTAGTGCTGAAACGAGGTGTGTGTTAGCTGTAGTGTGTTGACACGAGCTGTGTGTTAGCTGTAGTGTGTTTAGACGAGGTGTGTGTTAGCTGTAGTGTGTTGAGACGAGGTGTGTGTTAGCTGTAGTGTGTTCAGACGAGGTGTGCGAGTTAGCTGTAGTGTTGAGACGAGGTGTGTGTTAGCTGTAGTGCTGAAACGAGGTGTGTGTTAGCTGTAGTGTGTTGACACGAGCTGTGTGTTTAGACGAGGTGTGTGTTAGCTGTAGTGTGTTGAGACGAGATGTGTGTTAGCTGTAGGGTTGAGACGAGGTGTGTGTTAGCTGTAGTGCTGAAACGAGGTGTGTGTTAGCTGTAGTGTGTTGACACGAGCTGTGTGTTAGCTGTAGTGTGTTTAGACAAGGTGTGTGTTAGCTGTAGTGTGTTGAGACGAGGTGTGCGTATTAGCTGTAGTGTGTTGAGACGAGGTGTGTTTTAGCTGTAGTGTGTTGAGACGAGGTGTGTGTTAGCTGTAGTGTTGAGACGAGGTGTGTGTTAGCTGTAGTGCTGAAACGAGGTGTGTGTTAGCTGTAGTGTGTTGACACGAGCTGTGTGTTAGCTGTAGTGTGTTTAGACGAGGTGTGTGTTAGCTGTAGTGTGTTGAGACGAGGTGTGTGTTAGCTGTAGTGTGTTCAGACGAGGTGTGCGTGTTAGCTGTAGTGTTGAGACGAGCTGTGTGTTAGCTGTAGTGTGTTGACACGAGCTGTGTGTTTAGACGAGGTGTGTGTTAGCTGTAGTGTGTTGAGACGAGATGTGTGTTAGCTGTAGTGTTGAGACGAGGTGTGTGTTAGCTGTAGTGTGTTCAGACGAGGTGTGCGTGTTAGCTGTAGTGTTGAGACGAACTGTGTGTTAGCTGTAGTGCTGAAACGAGCTGTGTGTTAGCTGTAGTGTGTTGACACGAGCTGTGTGTTTAGACGAGGTGTGTGTTAGCTGTAGTGTGTTGAGACGAGATGTGTGTTAGCTGTAGTGTTGAGACGAGGTGTGTGTTAGCTGTAGTGTGTTGAGACGAGGTGTGTGTTATCTGTAGTGTGTTCAGACGAGGTGTGCGTGTTAGCTGTAGTGTTGAGACGAGGTGTGTGCTAGTTGTAGTGCTGAAACGAGGTGTGTGTTAGCTGTAGTGTGTTGACACGAGCTGTGTGTTAGCTGTAGTGTGTTTAGACGAGGTGTGTGTTAGCTGTAGTGTGTTGAGACGAGGTGTGTGTTAGCTGTAGTGTATTGAGACGAGGTGTATGTTAGCTGTAGTGTTGAGACGAGGTGTGTGTTAGCTGTAGTGGCTTGACACGAGCTGTGTGTTAGCTGTAGTGTGTTTAGAAGAGGTATGTGTTAGCTGTAGTGCGTTGAGACGAGATGTGTGTTAGCTGTAGTGTGTTGAGACGAGGTGTGTGTTAGCTGTAGTGTTGAGACGAGGTGTGTGTTAGCTGTAGTGCTGAAACGAGGTGTGTGTTAGCTGTAGTGTGTTGACACGAGCTGTGTGTTAGCTGTAGTGTGTTTAGACAAGGTGTGTGTTAGCTGTAGTGTGTTGAGACGAGGTGTGCGTGTTAGCTGTAGTGTGTTGAGACGAGGTGTGTTTTAGCTGTAGTGTGTTGAGACGAGGTGTGTGTTAGCTGTAGTGTTGAGACGAGGTGTGTGTTAGCTGTAGTGCTGAAACGAGGTGTGTGTTAGCTGTAGTGTGTTGACACGAGCTGTGTGTTAGCTGTAGTGTGTTCAGACGAGGTGTGCGTGTTAGCTGTAGTGTTGAGACGAGCTGTGTGTTAGCTGTAGTGTTGAGACGAGGTGTGTGTTAGCTGTAGTGCTGAAACGAGGTGTGTGTTAGCTGTAGTGTGTTGACACTAGCTGTGTGTTAGCTGTAGTGTGTTTAGACGAGGTGTGTGTTAGCTGTAGTGTGTTGAGACGAGGTGTGTGTTAGCTGTAGTGTGTTCAGACGAGGTGTGCGAGTTAGCTGTAGTGTTGAGACGAGGTGTGTGTTAGCTGTAGTGCTGAAACGAGGTGTGTGTTAGCTGTAGTGTGTTGACACGAGCTGTGTGTTTAGACGAGGTGTGTGTTAGCTGTAGTGTGTTGAGACGAGATGTGTGTTAGCTGTAGGGTTGAGACGAGGTGTGTGTTAGCTGTAGTGCTGAAACGAGGTGTGTGTTAGCTGTAGAGTGTTGACACGAGCTGTGTGTTAGCTGTAGTGTGTTTAGACAAGGTGTGTGTTAGCTGTAGTGTGTTGAGACGAGGTGTGCGTATTAGCTGTAGTGTGTTGAGACGAGGTGTGTTTTAGCTGTAGTGTGTTGAGACGAGGTGTGTGTTAGCTGTAGTGTTGAGACGAGGTGTGTGTTAGCTGTAGTGCTGAAACGAGGTGTGTGTTAGCTGTAGTGTGTTTAGACGAGGTGTGTGTTAGCTGTAGTGTGTTGAGACGAGGTGTGTGTTAGCTGTAGTGTGTTCAGACGAGGTGTGCGTGTTAGCTGTAGTGTTGAGACGAGCTGTGTGTTAGCTGTAGTGTGTTGACACGAGCTGTGTGTTTAGACGAGGTGTGTGTTAGCTGTAGTGTGTTGAGACGAGATGTGTGTTAGCTGTAGTGTTGAGACGAGGTGTGTGTTAGCTGTAGTGTGTTCAGACGAGGTGTGCGTGTTAGCTGTAGTGTTGAGACGAGCTGTGTGTTAGCTGTAGTGCTGAAACGAGGTGTGTGTTAGCTGTAGTGTGTTGACACGAGCTGTGTGTTTAGACGAGGTGTGTGTTAGCTGTAGTGTGTTGAGACGAGATGTGTGTTAGCTGTAGTGTTGAGACGAGGTGTGTGTTAGCTGTAGTGTATTGAGACGAGGTGTATGTTAGCTGTAGTGTTGAGACGAGGTGTGTGTTAGCTGTAGTGGCTTGACACGAGCTGTGTGTTAGCTGTAGTGTGTTTAGAAGAGGTATGTGTTAGCTGTAGTGCGTTGAGACGAGATGTGTGTTAGCTGTAGTGTGTTGAGACGAGGTGTGTGTTAGCTGTAGTGTTGAGACGAGGTGTGTGTTAGCTGTAGTGCTGAAACGAGGTGTGTGTTAGCTGTAGTGTGTTGACACGAGCTGTGTGTTAGCTGTAGTGTGTTTAGACAAGGTGTGTGTTAGCTGTAGTGTGTTGAGACGAGGTGTGCGTGTTAGCTGTAGTGTGTTGAGACGAGGTGTGTTTTAGCTGTAGTGTGTTGAGACGAGGTGTGTGTTAGCTGTAGTGTTGAGACGAGGTGTGTGTTAGCTGTAGTGCTGAAACGAGGTGTGTGTTAGCTGTAGTGTATTGAGACGAGGTGTATGTTAGCTGTAGTGTTGAGACGAGGTGTGTGTTAGCTGTAGTGGCTTGACACGAGCTGTGTGTTAGCTGTAGTGTGTTTAGAAGAGGTATGTGTTAGCTGTAGTGCGTTGAGACGAGATGTGTGTTAGCTGTAGTGTGTTGAGACGAGGTGTGTGTTAGCTGTAGTGTCGAGACGAGGTGTGTGTTAGCTGTAGTGCTGAAACGAGGTGTGTGTTAGCTGTAGTGTGTTGACACGAGCTGTGTGTTAGCTGTAGTGTGTTTAGACAAGGTGTGTGTTAGCTGTAGTGTGTTGAGACGAGGTGTGCGTGTTAGCTGTAGTGTGTTGAGACGAGGTGTGTTTTAGCTGTAGTGTGTTGAGACGAGGTGTGTGTTAGCTGTAGTGTTGAGACGAGGTGTGTGTTAGCTGTAGTGCTGAAACGAGGTGTGTGTTAGCTGTAGTGTGTTGACACGAGCTGTGTGTTAGCTGTAGTGTGTTTAGACGAGGTGTGTGTTAGCTGTAGTGTGTTGAGACGAGGTGTGTGTTAGCTGTAGTGTGTTCAGACGAGGTGTGCGTGTTAGCTGTAGTGTTGAGACGAGCTGTGTGTTAGCTGTAGTGCTGAAACGAGGTGTGTGTTAGCTGTAGTGTGTTGACACGAGCTGTGTGTTAGTTGTAGTGTGTTTAGACGAGGTGTGTGTTAGCTGTAGTGTGTTGAGACGAGGTGTGTGTTAGCTGTAGTGTATTGAGACGAGGTGTATGTTAGCTGTAGTGTGTTTAGACGAGGTGTGTGTTAGCTGTAGTGTATTGAGACGAGGTGTATGTTACTGTAGTGTGTTGAGACGAGGTGTGTGTTAGATGCAGTGTTGAGACGAGGTTTGTGTTAACTATTCTGTTGAGACGAGTTCTGGTTAGCTGTAGTGTTGAGACGAGGTGTGTGTTAGCTGTAGTGTTGTGACGAGGTGTGTGTTAGCTATAGTGTGTTCAGACGAGGTGTGCGTGTTAGCTGTAGTGTGTTGAGACGAGGTGTGCGTGTTAGCTGTATTGTGTTGAGACGAGGTGTGTGTTAGCTGTAGTGTGTTTAGACGAAGTGTGTGTGTTAGCTGTAGTGTGCTGAGACGAGGTGTGTGTTAGCTGTAGTGTGTTGAGACGAGGTGTGTGTTAGCTGTAGTGTGTTCAGACGAGGTGTGCGTGTTAGCTGTAGTGTGTTGAGACGAGATGTGTGTTAGCTGTAGTGTTGAGACGAGGTGTCTGTTAGCTGTAGTGTTGAGACGAGGTGTGTGTTAGCTGTAGTGCTGAAACGAGGTGTGTGTTAGCTGTAGTGTGTTGACACGAGCTGTGTGTTAGCTGTAGTGTGTTTAGACGAGGTGTGTGTTAGCTGTAGTGTGTTGAGACGAGGTGTGTGTTAGCTGTAGTGTGTTCAGACGAGGTGTGCGTGTTAGCTGTAGTGTTGAGACGAGCTGTGTGTTAGCTGTAGTGCTGAAACGAGGTGTGTGTTAGCTGTAGTGTGTTGACACGAGCTGTGTGTTTAGACGAGGTGTGTGTTAGCTGTAGTGTGTTGAGACGAGATGTGTGTTAGCTGTAGTGTTGAGACGAGGTGTGTGTTAGCTGTAGTGTGTTGAGACGAGGTGTGTGTTAGCTGTAGTGTTGAGACGAGGTGTGTGTTAGCTGTAGTGGCTTGACACGAGCTGTGTGTTAGCTGTAGTGTGTTTAGACAAGGTGTGTGTTAGCTGTAGTGTGTTGAGACGAGGTGTGCGTGTTAGCTGTAGTGTGTTGAGACGAGGTGTGTTTTAGCTGTAGTGTGTTGAGACGAGGTGTGTGTTAGCTGTAGTGTTGAGACGAGGTGTGTGTTAGCTGTAGTGCTGAAACGAGGTGTGTGTTAGCTGTAGTGTGTTTAGACGAGGTGTGTGTTAGCTGTAGTGTGTTGAGACGAGGTGTGTGTTAGCTGTAGTGTGTTCAGACGAGGTGTGCGTGTTAGCTGTAGTGTTGAGACGAGCTGTGTGTTAGCTGTAGTGCTGAAACGAGGTGTGTGTTAGCTGTAGTGTGTTGACACGAGCTGTGTGTTAGTTGTAGTGTGTTTAGACGAGGTGTGTGTTAGCTGTAGTGTGTTGAGACGAGGTGTGTGTTAGCTGTAGTGTATTGAGACGAGGTGTATGTTAGCTGTAGTGTGTTTCGACGAGGTGTGTGTTAGCTGTAGTGTATTGAGACGAGGTGTGTGTTAGATGCAGTGTTGAGACGAGGTTTGTGTTAGCTATTCTGTTGAGACGAGTTCTGGTTAGCTGTAGTGTTGAGACGAGTTGTGTGTTAGATGTAGTGTGTTCAGACGAGGTGTGCGTGTTAGCTGTAGTGCGTTGAGACGAGATTTGTGTTAGCTGTAGTGTGTTGAGACGAGGTGTGTGTTAGCTGTAGTATGTTGAGACGAGGTGTGTTTTAGCTGTAGTGTGTTGAGACGAGGTGTGTGTTAGCTGTAGTGTTGCGACGAGGTGTGTGTTAGCTATAGTGTGTTCAGACGAGGTGTGCGTGTTAGCTGTATTGTGTTGAGACGAGGTGTGTGTTAGCTGTAGTGTGTTTAGACGAAGTGTGTGTGTTAGCTGTAGTGTGTTGAGACGAGGTGTGTGTTAGCTGTAGTGTGTTCAGACGAGGTGTGCGTGTTAGCTGTAGTGTGTTGAGACGAGATGTGTGTTAGCTGTAGTGTGTTGACACGAGCTGTGTGTTAGCTGTAGTGTTGAGACGAGGTGTGTGTTAGCTGTAGTGCTGAAACGAGGTGTGTGTTAGCTGTAGTGTGTTGACACGAGCTGTGTGTTTAGACGAGGTGTGTGTTAGCTGTAGTGTGTTGAGACGAGGTGTGTGTTAGCTGTAGTGTATTGAGACGAGGTGTATGTTAGCTGTAGTGTTGAGACGAGGTGTGTGTTAGCTGTAGTGGCTTGACACGAGCTGTGTTTTAGCTGTAGTGTGTTGAGACGAGGTGTGTGTTAGCTGTAGTGTTGAGACGAGGTGTGTGTTAGCTGTAGTGCTGAAACGAGGTGTGTGTTAGCTGTAGTGTGTTGACACGAGCTGTGTGTTAGCTGTAGTGTGTTTAGACGAGGTGTGTGTTAGCTGTAGTGTGTTGAGACGAGGTGTGTGTTAGCTGTAGTGTGTTCAGACGAGGTGTGCGTGTTAGCTGTAGTGTTGAGACGAGGTGTGTGTTAGCTGTAGTGCTGAAACGAGGTGTGTGTTAGCTGTAGTGTTGAGACGAGCTCTGTGTTAGCTGTAGTGCTGAAACGAGGTGTGTGTTAGCTGTAGTGTGTTGACACGAGCTGTGTGTTAGCTGTAGTGTGTTTAGACGAGGTGTGTGTTAGCTGTAGTGTGTTGAGACGAGGTGTGTGTTAGCTGTAGTGTGTTCAGACGAGGTGTGCGTGTTAGCTGTAGTGTTGAGACGAGCTGTGTGTTAGCTGTAGTGCTGAAACGAGGTGTGTGTTAGCTGTAGTGTGTTGACACGAGCTGTGTGTTAGCTGTAGTGTGTTTAGACAAGGTGTGTGTTAGCTGTAGTGTGTTGAGACGAGGTGTGCGTGTTAGCTGTAGTGTGTTGAGACGAGGTGTGTTTTAGCTGTAGTGTGTTGAGACGAGGTGTGTGTTAGCTGTAGTGTTGAGACGAGGTGTGTGTTAGCTGTAGTGCTGAAACGAGGTGTGTGTTAGCTGTAGTGTGTTGACACGAGCTGTGTGTTAGCTGTAGTGTGTTCAGACGAGGTGTGCGTGTTAGCTGTAGTGTTGAGACGAGCTGTGTGTTAGCTGTAGTGCTGAAACGAGGTGTGTGTTAGCTGTAGTGTGTTGACACGAGCTGTGTGTTAGCTGTAGTTTTGCGACGAGGTGTGTGTTAGCTGTAGTGTGTTCAGACGAGGTGTGCGTGTTAGCTGTAGTGTGTTGAGACGAGGTGTGCGTGTTAGCTGTAGTGTGTTGAGACGAGATGTGTGGTAGCTGTAGTGTGTTGAGACGTGGTGTGTGTTAGCTGTAGTGTTGAGACGAGGTGTGTGTTAGCTGTAGTGTGTTTAGACGAAGTGTGTGTTAGCTGTAGTGTGTTGCGTCGAGATGTGTGTTAGCTGTAGTGTTGAGACGAGGTGTGTGTTAGCTGTAGTGTTGAGACGAGGTGTGTGTTAGCTATAGTGTGTTCAGACGAGGTGTGCGTGTTAGCCTTAGTGTGTTGAGACGAGGTGTGCGTGTTAGCTGTAGTGTGTTGAGACGAGGTGTGCGTGTTAGCTGTAGTGTGTTGAGACGAGGTGTGTGTTAGCTGTAGTGTGTTGAGACGAGGTGTGTCTTAGATGTAGTGTGTTTAGACGAGGTGTGTGTTAGCTGTAGTGTGTTGAGACGAGATGTGTGTTAGCTGTAGTGTTGAGACGAGGTGTGTGTTAGCTGTAGTGTTGAGACGAGGTGTGTGTTAGCTGTAGTGCTGAAACGAGGTGTGTGTTAGCTGTAGTGGCTTGACACGAGATGTGTGTTAGCTGTAGTGTGTTGAGACGAGGTATGTGTTAGCTGTAGTGTGTTGAGACGAAGTGTGTGTTAGCTGTAGTGTGTTGAGACGAGGTGTGCGTGTTAGCTGTAGTGTGTTGAGACGAGGTGTGTTTTAGCTGTAGTGTGTTGAGACGAGGTGTGTTAGCTGTAGTTTTGCGACGAGGTGTGCGTGTTAGCTGTAGTGTGTTCAGAAGAGGTGTGCGTGTTAGCTGTAGTGTGTTGAGACGAGATGTGTGGTAGCTGTAGTGTGTTGAGACGGGGTGTGTGTTAGCTGTAGTGTTGAGACGAGGTGTGTGTTAGCTGTAGTGCTGAAACGAGGTGTGTGTTAGCTGTAGTGGCTTGACACGAGCTGTGTGTTAGCTGTAGTGTGTTCAGAAGAGGTATGTGTTAGCTGTAGTGCGTTGAGAGGAGATGTGTGTTAGCTGTAGTGTGTTGAGACGAGGTGTGTGTTAGCTGTAGTGTTGAGACGAGGTGTGTGTTAGCTGTAGTTCTGAAACGAGGTGTGTGTTAGCTGTAGTGTGTTGACACGAGCTGTGTGTTAGCTGTAGTGTGTTTAGACGAGGTGTGTGTTAGCTGTAGTGTGTTGAGACGAGGTGTGCGTGTTAGCTGTAGTGTGTTGAGACGAGGCGTGTTTGAGCTGCAGTGTGTTGAGACGAGGTGTGTGTTAGCTGTAGTGTTGAGACGAGGTGTGTGTTAGCTGTAGTGCTGAAACGATGTGTGTGTTAGCTGTAGTGTGATGACACGAGCTGTGTGTTAGCTGTTGTGTGTTTAGACGAGGTGTGTGTTAGCTGCAGTGTGTTGAGACGAGGTGTGTGTTAGCTGTAGTGTGTTGAGACGAGGTGTGTGTTAGCTGTAGTGTGTTCAGACGAGGTGTGCGTGTTAGCTGTAGTGTTGAGACGAGGTGTGTGTTAGCTGTAGTGCTGAAACGATGTGTGTGTTAGCTGTAGTGTGATGACACGAGCTGTGTGTTAGCTGTTGTGTGTTTAGACGAGGTGTGTGTTAGCTGCAGTGTGTTGAGACGAGGTGTGTGTTAG
>NW_026707550.1:0-24587 GCF_902713425.1 Acipenser ruthenus
CCCCGGTTCAAATCCCACCTCAGCCACTGACTCATTGTGTGACCCTGAGCAAGTCACTTAACCTCCTTGTGCTCCGTCTTTCGGGTGAGACGTAGTTGTAAGTGACTCTGCAGCTGATGCATAGTTCACACACCTAGTCTCTGTAAGTCACCTTGGATAAAGGCGTCTGCTAAATAAACAAATAATAATAATAATAATAATAATGTAGGAGTTGGAAGTGATACACAAAAGTTTTAGTCATGTTTAAGGAGGCTCTTTGACAATGCCTAGCTGATTGCTATAAATTTGGAAGGGATGGAGGATAATAAAGCAAGTAGCTCTGTTTGGATAGAAAAGTTATGGTATTACATTTTTATGAATCACTTTTATTTAAATAGTAATCTGTATTGTAATCGTTATCAACGATACTTGGCCAGTATTACTTGGTATTGTATTAAATAAAAATAATTACTGATGCTGAATCAGAAAAAAGAAGTGATGTTACTGCACTATTGAAAATGAATCCAGGAGCTATTCGCTCACCTTCCTACACATTTTGATTTTTCCAGTCATGGACTTCAAGCTACTTGAGATGGCAGCTCTGGGTCAGGCACTGTACCCAGGCATGCTGTATGACTGTCACAGAGACTCCTTCACACCAGATACTGTACACCCCCTGTCACTCTCACTGTGACAGCTGCAGAGAATATGTTAATACTGGGTCTGTATCAATACTATAATCACACATGCACCCTCTCACTGTGATAGCTACAGAACATAAGAAAGGAGGCCATACAAACGAGAGGAGGCCATTTGGTCCATTACCG
This sequence comes from Acipenser ruthenus, assembly GCF_902713425.1. Lineage (NCBI taxonomy): Eukaryota > Metazoa > Chordata > Actinopteri > Acipenseriformes > Acipenseridae > Acipenser > Acipenser ruthenus. The sequence goes on from NW_026707550.1 coordinate 807, forward strand.
TTACCGTTGAAGAGCTACAAGGGTTTGTCCAAACCATATTCTGCATGTAAAAATGTCCCCAAAACAGTGCCGTCTTATGGAAGTTGGCCAGACAAAGCAATATCACAAAGTACTTCATCAAATCTTATGCAACACCTTTCACACTGAAAATATACGAATAAATACAAGTGAAAAATGCAGTTGTTTTTTTTATTAAAATTATTTTTTCTTACATTTATTAAATTAAGTGCATGAAAAACACAAAGTTTTTATTTTCAGCATACACTGTAAAATAAACAAATAAGCATTGAGCAAACACTAATCGTATTACTATATTATCTGCAAATAATAAAATGCAACCACAAATAGTAAAAACAACAAGGATGAGCTATTTAGGTAAAGCATAACATGCAAAGAACCAATATGTAACGTCAAACAGGCATCTGCTCGTCCATTTTCAAGCATCTGCAAAAAAAAGAAAAAAATGTATAACACACAAAAAACAAATGTGTATTGAATTACAAGTTCAGCAGATAATTACCTTCAAAACCAGCCGCAGATGAGGTGTCTGCATTGCCTTCGTGCTGTGTTTGCATAGCACATCTCGAACTTCCTGTGTAACTCGGCTTCCAGTAAGAGCTGGAGATCGCATTTCCTGTACATGACTTTCTTTAAGTGTGTCTTTAAAAATACACGGAAGGAAACATGACTTTTTTGTTTCTAAGCCTCAGAAAGACTGATTTGATTACCACACGGCTTAGTAGAGAAATTAAATTAAGTAATTTTTTTAAAGTCCATAAATAGTTAGTCAATGTCCATATCTGGTGAGGCTTCTGAATGACTCTCCTAGAATGAGTCCTGGGCAGTTCAAGGGATCTGTCCTGACCAACTTCTGGGGCTGGTACAACAGGCTGTGGAATGTCCCTAGTTAGCATGTGACTAGGACAGTGGTACTCAATTCCATTCTCTGGCAGGCCAGATAAGGCAATGTCCAAACCATCAAGATGTGCGCAGTGGTGGGGGGTTGTTTAAATGGTCATGAAAATCTGACTATCCAATCAGACTTTACATACAGTAACAAAACATTGCAACACTGCACTTGCACCAATCAACTAATACATCTCAGATATAACTACTTAATATGATACAATGTTTGATCACCATTAATAATACAAATATTACGCAAATATAATTTCCTGAGCAGTATTCAAACGACATCTATAAACAAATAATTAAAACAAATCTCACGGTAATACTATTAAAACACCATGTTATTAATTTTAATTTTATTAAAACTAGAAAATGTTCTGACAATTACTGCGCAGCAAGCATTCAAGTTAAGTAACAAAAGCACTTATGTTGTAGAAGCATCTTGTTAAACGTGTATCACGGGGTCTAATATGCATGTTCTAGCTCCAATGTGTTTCAATGTAAATGAAAAGTTTCTAAATTAAATACATGGCATGACAGTAAACAGAGAGGAAAAAAATTCAAGTGCATATCCACTGTGCTAATCTGTGGGAGGCGTGCCTCAGGTGCATTTCTTACTGTTGTCAAACAGGTTTTTTTAAACATAAATAAAATATTCTTGACAGGCTTGGTTTCTTCGGCCAATTTCCTGTGACTGAACACTTACTGGTGTCTGCATTGCTAATTTTCCTAACCAATACTTAGTTTATCATATATGAAAAATAAAGGAAATTATTAGACATATGCACTTAAGTTTTTTTCATTGTATTTCTATAATAAAACCAAACTGTTTCTCATTTTAAAACATACAGCAGCCCTGCTCAACTTCCCAAGACTTTCTACTATAAACTGGAGTCAAACATCTGGGGCCCGATTTTCCCCTCGGCGCAAACGTTTGCAACACGTGCAAGGACGGGGAAAATACATTAGCACGCGCTGCCAGCACTTGCCCTCGTTCGCCTGAGACATCCTATTTTACCCTGAAGGGTTTTGCACATGGGCAAGAAATATTCGCTTGGCAGTGTTTTCTCATGGTTTAATGAGCTAAAATGGGTGGAGTTTGAGGTATTGGTTTCAGAATTCTATTTTTCACCTCTCATCTGTGCGCTATTAAAACGTGCAATTAAGACACGATCACAGGTGTGTCTTATTAGCGAACCGCGACACCTCTCATAGAAAAAGCAGGAAAAGTAAGAAAAAAAACAAAACTTTAAGATGGCTGAGTTCGAAGTTTTATATAATTTGTTATATCTTGACATAGAACAAAGGCAAAGGATAAGAAGGAGGAGATACCCTCCCAAGAGGGGTAATAAGCAAACAGTCCGTTTTCTCGTGCTTCCTGATAGTGGGTGTATTCAGCGATTTCGAATTAATAAGCAAACAGTAGCTGATTTGTGCAGTATACTCAGTTTTGATTTAGAACCCAGGTCACGTGTTTCTACTGCTTTGCCTGTTGCTGTAAAGGTAACTGCAGCACTAGTTTTTTTATGCAACAGGTACATTTCAAACACCAGTTTCAGACATTGCAGGCATGAGTCAGTCATGTTTTTCAAGATGTTTACATCAAGTAAATGGTGCATTGTTAAAAGTTTCTGGTGATTACATACGTTTCCCTGAAACCAGATACCAGCAAGAGCAAACAAAGAGAGATTTATTTAATATTGCTGGTTTCCCACAGGTATTGGGTGCGATAGATTGTACTCATGTCCAAATACGTACACCTTCTGAAAATGCAGTAAATTACATTAATCGTAAAGGATTTCCTTCTTTAAATGTTCAGGTAGTATGTGATGCTAAAAATATAATAACTAATGTGTTTGCAAATTACCCAGGATCCTGTCACGACTCTTTCATCCTTTCTCAGTCATCGATCGCACGGTACATTGAAGGACATGACATGTATGATAGCTTACTGATAGGTGACAATGGATACGGTCTGAAGAAATGGCTGATGACACCAGTTCTTAGTCCACAAACAGCAGGTGAAAATGCATATAATGAAGCACACAGAAGAACTCGCAGTGCAATTGAAAGCACATTTGGAATGCTTAAAATGCGCTTTAGGTGTTTGGACAGGAGTGGTGGTGCATTGCAATTATAGTGTGAAGAAGGTTGCAGAAATATTTGTTGCATGTTGTGTACTACACAACATAGCAACTACTCGTGGATGCTTGTTAGACATTAGTGAAACCAGGTTAAATGCCATAAATCAACAGGAGGCTGACTTTGATGTACCAGTAGCAGCGCCGGAAAGTGGCAGAAATGTACGCAACATTATCATTGCTGAGCACTTCACTGAAAATGAATAATGCTTAACAATTGAAAATCATCCATCCATTATCATTAACTGCTTACTCCTTTACAGTGTCGCGGTGAGCCAGAGCCTAACCCGGCATACACAGGGCGCATAGAGGGCAATTTAGAGTGACCAATCAACCTGGACAGCATGTCTTTAGACTGTGGGAGGAAACTGGAGTACCCGGAGAAAACCCATGCGAACACGGGGAGAACATGCAAACTCAACACAGACAGTACCCTTGGCTGGATTTGAACCCAGGACCCTGGCGCTGTGAGGCAGCAGCATTAAACACTACGCCACCATGCTGCCCCTCAATTGAAAATAAGAGTAAGTTTATTCTTGTTGAATGTATATCAAATGTTAAAAAAATCAAAAACAAATATTGAAGGATATATTACACATTTGTTATAATGCAGCTCAGCGTTTTCTTGGTCGCCCTGGTCTTCTTGGCAATAATGGGGCCACAGCTTCATTCTGATCTTGGGCACAAGAAGTAGAAGCATGCGAAGTAAACGGGATAGGATCTGTGTTTGTTTCTGCGGTTACTTGTGCGCCTGGTGGCCTTGAAGAATGTGATGCATAATATGCCCTCTCCCGATCTAACCTCTCTCTTTCAATTTTAACTTTTTCCCCCATAAGTTTTATGGCTTTCCATATACAAGCACATTCTATTCAGTTTCTCATTTAGATTTAGTAAATTCTTGTTCACTTCAGCAAATCCTCTTTCCTGCAGTTCAATAAATTTGGGAGCAAGTTTCTCCTTCTCTTGCTGCAGCTGCGGTATTCTTGCCTCTTTGTTCATTTCCTCTATAGGTGGACGATCACAATCTGGAGAGGACGCAGCTGATAAATGAGAACCTATGGGATCATGCTCTTCATCTTGCGTAATTGGACCTTGTTGATCTGGCCCATTTTGAGAATCATCTGCTCCCGTTGGGCTTCCAAGATGTTCGGATGATGCTGTAATGAATGAAAATAAATACAATAATATCTGTAATACGCTTGCAATATACCACCAAGTACAATCAGTATGTAGCCTATGCCATGTGGTATTAGTAGCTATTTAGTCCCTTTAAACATAATTCAGTCCATATAAGTTAAGCTGCCATGTTAAATAATGTTTATCTGATATACAGTATGATATCCAAATGAAATAGTTTTTATTATAGATTACACAGGATATGCTACAAAATAATCAAAGTAGACGTGTACGCTCACTTTCAAACTGTAAACATACTTGTTTTCGAATGTATAGTAAGTTTTATAATAAGTGACTGCTTACCTGACACGTGTGATAGGATTACACCAACATCAATGCCTCCCACACCTGCAATGCTCTCCCGTGGAATATTGACTGCAGCGCAATCTTCTTCTGCTGTTAATTGCAGCGATGTTGATGGTCCTCCACTGTAGCCGCTCTCTCTCTGTTTATGAGAGCTAACTTTGACTTAGTACGACGTTTTATATCCTAGTATCTTTTTCTACATTCTGACCAAGTCCGTTTAACAGTTGAAGTGGAATTTATTCTTTTTGCAACCTCTTGCCAAGGGAAGTAATATTAAAACTTTACAATGCATTAGTAAGACCTCATCTAGAATATTGTGTTCAGTTCTGGTCACCTCGTTACAAAAAGGATATTGCTGCTCTAGAAAGAGTACAAAGAAGAGCAACCAGAATTATCCCGGGTTGTAAAGGCATGTCGTATGCAGACAGGCTAAAAGAATTGAATCTATTCAGTCTTGAACAAAGAAGACTACGCTATGATCTGATTCAAGCATTCAAAATTCTAAAAGGTATTGACAATGTCAATCCTGGGGACTTTCTCGACCTGAAAAAAGAAACAAGGACCAGGGGTCACAATTAGATAAAGGGGCATTCAGAGCAGAAAATAGGAGGCACTTTTTTACACAGAGAATTGTGAGAGTCTGGATCCAACTCCCCAGTAATGTTGTTGAAGCTGACACCCTGGGATCCTTCAAGAAGCTGCTTGATGAGATTCTGGGATCAATAAGCTACTAACAACCAAACGAGCAAGATGGGACGACTGGCCTCCTCTCGTTTGTAAACTTTCTTATGTTACACCAACCTCCCTGGACCTCTTGTATCAGCAGTCTTCTGGCCTCCCTGGACCTCTTGTATCAGCAGTCTTCTGGCCTCCCTGGACCGACAAGCTGTGGGTGCCGTCTACAAAGCCACTCCTGCTCCCCTTCATCCATGGCTTCTGTATCTGCTGCAGAGATGTTCCCCTGTTGAGGTGGTAGGGGTGTCCCATGGGTTAGCGCTATGTTGTGTAGAACACAGCAGGCTAGGAACATCCTACACACCTTTTGGGGGATATACTGTAGGGCTCCACCAAAATCATCCAAACATGGGAAACACATTTTGAGCACAAACACCGCTCGCGACATTCTGTGTGGTTATATAAGCAGCGTTGCTTGCCTTCTCTGCAGCAGACACTGGACAGGTGTCATAAGCCATGGTCTCAGGGGATATGCACTGTCTCCTGTATGGAGAGAGCATTGTTGTGTTTATATGTTTTTAGGGTAATGATGGTATAGGTAGAGCCAGTGGGAATGCATGTATTTTGAGTGATGAGTTTTCCAGACTCAAATGCAGAGTCTGGACTGATACCAGATGTACGCATCGTGAGCCCCCCCTCCCCGAAACTGTGCCAGGAAATTGAAAATGCGACCCGTCGTAAGTAGTTGTCCTTGCGGTTCTTAAAAGCTGTTTCCTCCACCCCTGCAGGTGCCCGGATAGCGACATGGGTCCAATCAATGGCACTTACTATGCGAGGCAGGTGCACGATTTGATAAAAACCTGCATTATCTCCTCCCAGTCTGCTCGGGTACTGGGAATTTAATTTGTTCTCCAGCACGTTGCACAATGCGGTTATAAACAGGTCAAGGTGTCACAGGGTGACTTAATGTTTATAATTTATTTTTTTGTTTTTTAGCACTTTTATTATAGGTATTTTAAAGCACATCATAGGATTATTGTATTAGTTTTATACTAAAGGAAATGAAAGTTTAGGAACCATTTGATTGCGAATAACAACCACGTTTATAATATACAAATGTTTTGGGAGACTTTCACGATATGATTGGACGTTTGTTAATTGTTTTGTAGCTGCCAGAGGTACACACAGTAAGACTGCACGAGTTATTTGAGTGAGTTGTTTTGAGCACGTTTTATAAAATGTTATATTGGTTTGGTATTTTAAGTTCGATTTTGTTTGACTTGGAGTGAATTGTATGCATTACATTTTTATTATTATGATAGTATGTACACGTTTTTTTATTATATTAAATTCGGTCTTACCTTGTGTCTTGGTATGAAACGGCGTCTAGGCTGGGAAGGAGCTGAGAGCGAGTGATGTCACTTCCAGTGGGAGGTTTTAAGCAATTTCCGCAATGATGCTGGGAAATGTAGTTTGTATAAATACTGTTAATGGGTCTTGCCAATTGATTCGCTCTGGATAGTTAAGGGAGGAGTTTGATGGATATAAAAGAGCGGAGATAGAGACAACGGGCAGAACTGCCAGAGACAGGGAGTGTGCCACAGAAGAGAGCCAGAGAACCAGAGAGACAGCAGAGGAGAGCTGCAAGAGCCACAGGAGTCCCCGAGTGAGCAGAGATGTGGAGAACAGAGACTGGGATCCAAGAGGAATCTTCAAGACTAAATGTATTAGTAGAACAAGCAGGCTGTACTGGAGAGTGGACTCGGACCAAAAGAGTGCAGTTTAAAAGGGAAGTAGCCGGACCACTTTTAATGATTAGTACATTGCCTAATAGGGTTTATGACCCGCTTGCTGTTTAGGGACCCTAGTGCACCTTTATATTTTCTCTGCTAGAGTGATACCTGTGTTTTTAAAAGGAGATAAACCCAATATTTGGTATTTGTCTGCAACTTGTAATTTATGGTTTTTGCACCTGTTCTATTGATATAAATATCTATGATAGAGAGTGGTAATTTTGGGTGTTGCTTTTTAAATTACCTGTGGCTATAGGTTGTGCTCTTAAATATATGGATTGGTATAGTTAACTATAAAGAAGTATATTTTAATCTCTGTTGGGGTGTTCTGTATACTGCATAATTGTGAGTCACTCAGTGCTGTTGCTTTTTTTTCTGTCTCCAGGGGGGGTGCCTGCCACATCCAGGGAGGAGCTTGGCACCAGTGTGGGGGGGTTACTAGCTACACCTTTTCCTGGAGAGGTTGATGAGGATCCAGTGGTGGCTATTGTGACTTTGGCCTGAAATTCATTTCTTTTGTATACTTTTGCACCCTAGCAAAGTAGTGGGTGCTTTTATTATTTTCTTTTGATACTTTGTGCACTAGTAAATTGGTGTGTGCCTTGTGTTTTTTTAATTTTTATTTTTGGTAACCCCTGGTACTATAGAAATTGTATTATCATATTTTAATGATTTTATAAGGATAATAAACATTGTTTATTGCGAAATGGTACAACTGTCTGCCTTTCTTGTCATGGTTGATCTGTTCTGAGTTCCAACTGGTCATAATTACGAACCTGTGTTGTTTTTAGTGTTGCTAGGGTCCTAGTGCCCCATATATTTAGTCACTAGGTGGCGTAGTTGGCTACTGTTTGAATTTAAATCCCAAAAGAGTGTCCCGTGACATCTTACTTGGCGTAAGTCGGCAGGATCTTGACCACTGTATTGGAACTAGACAGGGTTGACATGACAACAGAGGGGACTTCGGTTGGACCGACAGGAATGGCTACTCCATTCTTTATAGGTGCACCTTGGGTCCCAAAATTTAAGGGCACGGGCTCAAATACTAGTTTTATGGAGTGGAAACAACAAATTCAGGCTATGTTGAAGGCTCAGGCTTGGACTATTGAGCAACGTTGTGATTTTTTGTTAAGCGCCTTGGAAGGAGATGCTAGGCGAGAGGTAGTAATTTTGGAGCCTGAGGATCAGTCCACCCCAGAGCTGATTTTTCGCCATTTAGAAGAGCTGTTTGGTGATAAAATCTCTATTGCCTCATTTCTTCACTGGCTTTTACCATGGCAATGGAAGTAATCATTAGGGCATCAAAATGGGTAGTAGTAGGAGAGCGCTTGGCTTCTGGAATGCGACTACCACCAATTTGAGCATACATGGATGACATGACAACCATGACTACAACAGTAGCCTGCACTAATCGATTATTGGGCAAATTAACCAATAACATTGAATGGGCACGAATGCAATTCAAGCCCACTAAATCAAGGAGCATCTCTATAATTAAAGGCAAAGTAGTAGATAAAACATTCTTCATTAATGGTGAGGCAATACCAACAGTGTCTGAGAAGCCAGTGAAGAGTCTTGGGAGATGGTACGACGGGGATCTAAAGGACACAGTTCGTGTGGGAGAAGTTAGACAACAAGCAGTGGAAGGGTTGAAGAGCATAGACAGCTGCGCTCTACCAGGTAAACTAAAACTCTGGTGCTTTCAGTTTGGTCTACTGCCGAGGTTGCTGTGGCCACTGACTGTGTACGAGGTTTCTTTGACAACAGTAGAGAAGCTGGAAGCTTTAATCAGTTCATACATCAGGAAATGGTTGGGAGTTCCACGCTGCCTCAGCAGAGTGGGACTTTATGGTAAAGGAATACTGCAGCTACCAGTCTCTGCTCTAACCGAGGAGTTTAAGTGCGCCAAGGTCAGACTGGAAATGACATTAGTAGAGTCACGCGATAAATGCGTAAGGGAGGCAGCACCTGTGTTGAAAACTGGAAGAAAGTGGGCGGCAAAGAAAGCTGTGGAAGATGCAAAGGCTGCCCTTCGAATTGGTGATATCATGGGGCAAGTTCAGCATGGAAGAGGGGGTCTTGGTTTCAGTTCAGCTCCTCCTACATGGCACAAGGCAGCCCCAGCACAAAGGAGGAAGCTGGTAGTCAACGAGGTGCAAAAGCAGGAGGAGAGGATGAGGTGTATAAAGGCCATTTCCCAGGCCAAGCAGGGAGAATGGATGAGATGGGAGAGTGTGGAACGACGCAAGATTGGCTGGCAAGACCTATGGTCAATGGAACAGAGCAGGATCAGTTTCCTCATCAGGTCAACATATGATGTTCTCCCATCACCACAGAACCTAAACCTCTGGGTAGGAGAGGATCCCTCATGTCCTTTGTGTTCATCACCTGCAACATTAAGGCACATTTTGACAGGATGTAAGGTGGCTCTTAGCCAAGGACGGTTTACTTGGCGCCATGACCAGGTGCTGCGATGTTTGGCCTTAGCATTGGAAGACAAGCGTAACATGACCAATAAGTTGTCACCTGTTCCATCAAAACATTACACACAAAAGACAACATTCCTCCGTCCAGGAGAGCAACCACCAAGAAAAGGTGTTAAAACCAATTCTCGCCCAGGACAACTGGAAGCTGCTAGAGACTGGAAAATGCTGGCAGATGTTGGTCAACGGCTTATTTTTCCACCTGAGATTGCCACCACTAACCTTCGACCAGATATTGTCTTGTGGTCTGGATCAGCACGCCTTGTTCACTTGGTAGAGTTAACAGTGCCATGGGAGGATGCTGTAGATGAGGCGTATGAGAGGAAGAAACTGCGGTATGCTCAACTAGCCACTGAAGCGGAACAGCGAGGATGGAGAGTTCGGGTTTACCCAGTGGAAGTGGGTTGTCGAGGATTTGTGGCACACTCTACAACCCGGTTTCTCAGAGACGTCGGATTCAGTGGCCAAGAGTTGCGTCGCACAGTGAAGAACTTATCTGAAGCAGCAGAGAGGAGCAGCAACTGGCTGTGGTTGAGACGGAAAGATTCTGGCTGGGGATCTCAAGCACAATAGAAAGAAAGAAACGCTGATGTACAGGTAAGTAAGCTGGGCTGAGTTGAGTAGGGGACGGAGGGGGGTGATGCTGGGACGCCAGAATCACCATCGAGCCCTCTTGAGGTGTCGTGGGCTAGTCGACGAAACACTGAGGATGGAAGGTGCCCACTTGAAAACCCCAGAGATGTACCCTACTTGGCTCAATCCAGACGGTTGTCATGCTGATGCGCTGGGGAGGCCGCACTTTGGTTGATCCCCGGAGCCAGCATCGCAGCCGTTGTGTGTGCTGATGCGCCAGGGAGGCAAAATAAGCTGATCCCTGGAGCCAGCATTACACTTCAGCCATTAACACCAGACAGAAGGATATCTGCATCATCATATGGAAGGAAACGTAAATGGATGGAGACACATATGGATCACATTAGTTTACTGTAAAGCTACGTTTTAGTTGGTGCTTATCTTGGCGAGAGCCGAGTTCAACTCAGCATGAAGTTTTAACATCTACTCTCGTGTAATGGAAATCATTACGCTCCATGTTTTTCGATTGCAGGCAGCGGCCAGGAGAGACTGTGCGGGCCTTTATGTTACGGTTAAGGGAACTAGCCCAGCGCCTGCAGCGTCGAGATCCCAGGGGCCTGGAACAAGTGGATCGGCTCCTTCGAGATCAGTTTCTTCTGCGCATGTATGAAGGGGATTTGCGCCAGGAATTGAAGCGCCAGGTGCGCCGAGATCCAGACCTCACTTTTGACCAGGTACGGAGGGAGGCGTTGTACCAGGAGGAAGACCAACAAGGTGAGGGATGGCAGACACCAGTTTGTTCTACCACAGGGAGACTGGGACTCTCTCATCGGGAACAGACAGATTGGAAACAGGAGCTACGGAAGGAACTACTGCAGGAGATGCATGACCAGATCTCAGATTTGGGAAAGACTCTGAGTGAAGAGCTGAGGCAAGGTTTTCGATCCCAGAGGACCAATTACATGGAACGCTTTTCCCAACATGGTAGGGAACCGTGGGGAGGGCCAGCTGCAAGTAGAGGACCAGCACCTGCAAGGCCGGTACGGGGAACACAGCCGCCAGTGGCAACCTCCGGGCCGGCATTCCAATGGGACAGTCAAGGTAGGCCTATCTGTTGCAAATGTGGTGAGAGCGGTCATATCTCACGTTACTGTAGAACAGACAATAACCGGAGACCCCCTGAATCTTCATCTGCGGTGGGGTTAGTGACAGGTGACCCTTCTCAGATCAAGCCCCATACGGTAGTAGGGGAGTGCCCTTATGTCCGTGTTCTTTTTGATGACAAGCCTGTAGACTGCTTATTGGATACAGGGTCGCAAGTTACTTTGATGACGGAAGATTTTTATCGTCGACTATTTCCGCAGCAACGAGTAGGAGCAAGAAGTGATGTTGGATGGCTTACTTTGCGCGCTGCGAATGGTTTAGAGATCCCTTATGTTGGATATGCCCTGATGGATATAACTGTGGGAGATGTTAAGTTGTCACAGCAGGGCGTAGTGATAGCTAAGGATGGCACTAGAGGAACTACAGATCCCCCGATTTTGGGAATGAATATTATTGGCTTATGCTGGAACACCTTGTTTTCAAACCCCCAGGGTCCAGCTGATTTTTTGTCAACCCAGCCGAGGAGGGCTTGTCAGGCCTGGGAGATTGCCTTTGAGGATTGTCGGCGGGTCCAAGCCTCTATGAAGACCTCGATACTACAGGGGACATTACGGCCAGCCTATAGAAACCCAGTGAAGGTCCCTGCTCAGAGCGAGGTAGTACTATGTGCTCGGGTGCCCTCATCATTGAGAGGAGGTCAGAGTGCTTTGGTGGAACCGTTAGATGCCCGGGATTCTGTTTGTGCAGCAAGAGCCTTGACAGTGGTACAGAAGGGGCGTGTACCAGTAAGAGTAAGGAACTTAAATCCTTTTCCTGTCTGCTTCTATCCGTATCAACAGATTGCTACTTTGTTCTGGGGGCTCCTTGAGGTCCGAGGGCCTGACATCCAGACATTGACGGAAGTGAGCCCAGGAGTAGTGGAGGTTGGAATGTGTCAGACAGCCCAAGAACCCAGTAAGGACCTGACGGCGCTGGAGGCATTGTCAATGGAGGGTAATGGGTTGTCAACATTTCAACAAAGGCAACTGTTGGCCCTATTGCAGAAGTGGGAAGGGGTCTTTGCTGCTCATGAGGAGGACTACGGGCGTACTGGAGTTGTAAGTCATGTGATCCCTACAGGGGATGCTGCCCCCATTAGAGAGCGATATCGACCTATACCCCCACTGTTGTACCAGGAAATGCGTGGTTTGCTGGAAGGAATGTTGACTTCTGGGATTATTAGAGAAAGCACAAGTCCATGGGCAGCACCAATTGTATTAGTCCGCAAGAAGGACGGAACCCTACGATTTTGTGTGGATTACCGCAAGTTAAATGCGGTGACCCACAGGGACCCACAAGTCTAAAGCCACTTACTATTCTACGATGGACCTGGCCAGTGGATACTGGCAGGTTGAGGTTGATGCACGGGATCGAGAAAAGACTGCCTTCAGTACGCCTGTGGGATTGTTTGAATTTGAAAGGATGCCCTTTGGGCTTTGTAATGCTCCAGCTACATTCCAACGTTTAATGCAAAGTTGTTTGGGTGGGTTGGTTTCTGAGTCTTTATTAGTCTATCTTGACGATGTGATTGTGTTTTCCCCAGATTTTGAAACTCACCTTACTGATCTGGAGGCTGTGTTCGAGAGATTGGCTAAGTATGGTTTAAAGTTACGGCCCGCCAATTGTGCTCTGTTTCGGGAGAGGGTGAAGTTTTTGGGACACTTGGTGAGTGCAGAGGGGGTGGCACCAGATCCTGACAAGGTGGCTAGTGTTCAGGATTGGGTGGCACCTAAGACTGTCCGTCAGGTGAGGTCTTTCTTAGGTTTCGTTGGGTATTACCGCCGTTTCATTGAGGGATTTGCATGTCTTGCCAGACCATTGCATGCATTATTGGTAGGAACCTCCAATAAGGGAAAAAGACATTCTGGTCCTGTGAACTGGACCCCAGCATGTGAACAGGCTTTTAAGGTCCTGAAACACAAACTGATCCAAGCACCTATACTTGCCTTCGCGGATTTTACTCTGCCCTTTCGATTATATACTGATGCCAGCAAAGGGGGGTTAGGGGCAGTGCTGGCCCAAGAGCAATGAGGTAAAGAAAGGGCTGTGGCATATGCAAGTAGGAGCTTGCTTCCAGCGGAACGTAATGATGCAAATTACAGCTCTTTTAAGATAGAATTGCTCGCTCTTAAATGGGCAGTAACAGAAAAGTTTAAAGATTATCTTTGGGGAGCTGTTTTTACGGTATTTACAGACAATAACCCACTCGTGCATTTACAGACTGCTAAATTGGGGGCAGTGGAACAGCGCTGGGCCGTACAATTGGCTAATTATCATTATGATCTGAAGTACAGACCCGGGAGGGAAAATGTAAATGCAGATGTACTGTCCCGATTACCATTGCAGGGAGATCATGATGGATTAGTGCATTTTGTAGACCCAGGGGTAATAACTGTTTCTTGTAATACCCAGCAGTCTATTTGGGATCCACACTACTGGAGGGAGTTACAAGACAAGGATCAAGTCTGTATACGGGTACGGAGGTATGTGGAATGAGGAGAACCACCTACAGTCGTGGAACGGACCGAGGAAACAGTAGAAGTTATTAGGCTTTTGCGTCAATGGTCTCTGCTACAGTTAAGAGATGGCGTGATAGTGCGGTGTGTACAAGATCCGGCAACGCAAGAGGTATACTTGCAGGTTTTTGTTCCTTTGCAGCATCGTCGGGCAATCTGGGAAGTGTACCATGTTCGGTCAGGACACCTAGGGGTGGATAAGACTCAGTCCGTCCTTCGCCGGAGCTTTTATTGGCCCCAGATGGAGAGGGATGCTACGCAATGGATGGCGAGTTGCGAGCGGTGTGTTCTACGGAAGGCACGATTGGAAGGTAGGGCCCCACTGGTGCCAATTGTCACCAAAGCCCCATTGGAAGTCCTTGCAGTAGATTACTTGACTTTAAGTAGGCCAAATGATACTTACCAGTACATTTTAGTCGCCACCGATTTGTTTACCAAGTATGCTTGGGCTATTCCTACACGAGACCAGACTGCCGTTACAACTGCTAGAGCCTTGTGGCAATACATTATTCAGCCATTCGGACGCCCAGAGAGGTTACATTCTGACCAAGGGGCAAATTTTGAGTCTAATTTAATTAAAGCCCTTTTTCATTATTACGGCTGTAAGAAAAGCCATACTACCCCATACCATCCACAAGGGAATGGTGCTTGTGAACGATTTAATCAGACTCTGCTAAGTCTATTGGGTATGTTGGAAGTAGAGCAACAGGCACGGTGGGTCCAACATTTGCCAGAAAGGGTACAGGCTTATAACAATACTATACATGCCTCCACAGGATATACCCCCTTTTTCCTGATGTTCGGGCGTAATGCACGACTCCCTGTTGAAATGACATTGGGTGTTTGGAATGGAAGGGAACGAGTAACCACCGAGGAATGGGTTCAGCAGCATCATGAGTGGTTAGCACTGGCCTATGAAAAAGCAGGGGAGCAAGTAAGGAAGGCCAGTGCTAGAGGTAAACAGCGGTATGATCGGGGTACACAGGCCTTGTTGTTGTTGCCAGGGGAGAGGGTATTGGTGCAGAACAGTCGATCTAGAGGGCAAGGAAAACTGGCTGACCGTTGGGATGGCCAGCCTTATGTTGTTGTAGAACCAGCCATGGAGGGAGGGCCAACTTACCGGATACGGCCAGAGGGCAAGGAGGGACCAGTGCGTACTATGCATCGAAATAGGCTTCGTGTTTGTACTTTTCAACCATAGGACCTCCCAGTACAACCACCACAGGACCCATTGGACGTTCCAAGTGATGTCCCCCCTAAGGTCTCGATGGAAGAATGCCTTCTGTTGTTGTGGAGTAGTGGATATGGGCTAGTCCCACCTCTGGTACAAGAAGGTATACAAGGAGTTCTAGATGAGCAAGGGTTGAGACGCTCAAGTAGGGAGAACTTGGGAAGGTTACCTGTACGGTATAGGCAGTAAAAGAAGCAATATTTATGGTTTCCGAGGACGGAAATGATGAAGTAGGGGAGAATGTCACAGGGTGACTTAATGTTTATAATTTATTTTTTTGTTTTTTAGCACTTTTATTATAGGTATTTTAAAGCACATCATAGGATTATTGTATTAGTTTTATATTAAAGGAAATGAAAGTTTAGGAACCATTTGATTGCGAATAACAACCACGTTTATAATATACAAATGTTTTGGGAGACTTTCACGATATGATTGGACGTTTGTTAATTGTTTTGTAGCTGCCAGAGGTACACACAGTAAGACTGCACGAGTTATTTGAGTGAGTTGTTTTGAGCACGTTTTATAAAATGTTATATTGGTTTGGTATTTTAAGTTCGATTTTGTTTGACTTGGAGTGAATTGTATGCATTACATTTTTATTATTATGATAGTATGTACACGTTTTTTTATTATATTAAATTCGGTCTTACCTTGTGTCTTGGTATGAAACGGCGTCTAGGCTGGGAAGGAGCTGAGAGCGAGTGATGTCACTTCCAGTGGGAGGTTTTAAGCAATTTCCGCAATGATGCTGGGAAATGTAGTTTGTATAAATACTGTTAATGGGTCTTGCCAATTGATTCGCTCTGGATAGTTAAGGGAGGAGTTTGATGGATATAAAAGAGCGGAGATAGAGACAACGGGCAGAACTGCCAGAGACAGGGAGTGTGCCACAGAAGAGAGCCAGAGAACCAGAGAGACGGCAAAGGAGAGCTGCAAGAGCCACAGGAGTCCCCGAGAGAGCAGAGATGTGGAGAACAGAGACCGGGATCCAAGAGGAATCTTCAAGACTAAATGTATTAGTAGAACAAGCAGGCTGTACTGGAGAGTGGACTCGGACCAAAAGAGTGCAGTTTAAAAGGGAAGTAGCCGGACCACTTTTAATGATTAGTACATTGCCTAATAGGGTTTATGACCCGCTTGCTGTTTAGGGACCCTAGTGCACCTTTATATTTTCTCTGCTAGAGTGATACCTGTGTTTTTAAAAGGAGATAAACCCAATATTTGGTATTTGTCTGCAACTTGTAATTTATGGTTTTTGCACCTGTTCTATTGATATAAATATCTATGATAGAGAGTGGTATTTTGGGGTGTTGCTTTTTAAATTACCTGTGGCTATAGGTTGTGCTCTTAAATATATGGATTGGTATAGTTAACTATAAAGAAGTATATTTTAATCTCTGCTGGGGTGTTCTGTATACTGCATAATTGTGAGTCACTCAGTGCTGTTGCTTTTTTTTCTGTCTCCAGGGGGGGTGCCTGCCACATCCAGGGAGGAGCTTGGCACCAGTGTGGGGGGGTTACTAGCTACACCTTTTCCTGGAGCGGTTGATGAGGATCCAGTGGTGGCTATTGTGACTTTGGCCTGAAATTCATTTCTTTTGTATACTTTTGCACCCTAGCAAAGTAGTGGGTGCTTTTATTATTTTCTTTTGATACTTTGTGCACTAGTAAATTGGTGTGTGCCTTGTGTTTTTTTAATTTTTATTTTTGGTAACCCCTGGTACTATAGAAATTGTATTATCATATTTTAATGATTTTATAAGGATAATAAACATTGTTTATTGCGAAATGGTACAACTGTCTGCCTTTCTTGTCATGGTTGATCTGTTCTGAGTTCCAACTGGTCATAATTACGAACCTGTGTTGTTTTTAGTGTTGCTAGGGTCCTAGTGCCCCATATATTTAGTCACTAGGTGGCGTAGTTGGCTACTGTTTGAATTTAAATCCCAAAAGAGTGTCCCGTGACAAAGGTGGTGGGACACAGCTGAGTGGGTGGTCTGGAAGATACCGGTAGCAAGGACACACATGCTGACCGATACTACCAATTGCTCACACAGAACTTGATTACACAATTTTGTCCTGCCCAGGTCATCATGCAGCATATGACAGAGATAATTCAGCATGTCCCGCTCGAGATGGTACCTGGACACAATTTGTTCATTAACTCTTCGTACATGTGCCGGGTCTGGTACACACCTTCAGCATATCTTTGCCTGTTGGCAGTGCTCCAGGTTTGCTGGCTCCAGCTCAAGAGTGGCTCCAGTGGTTCAGTGCCAGCTCCAGGCTGGCTCCACGTTCTTATGCAAATTAGAACAAATCAGAACAGCTGAGAAAATGACAAAAATGAATGCAAGACATGATATTGAAGGGAATTTATTTATTTATTTATTTAAAGGACTGATTTCCAATCATTCATTCTTACTGTGATTTCAAATACAGATAAACCCACTTAATATCACTCTGTTTTCTCACAATTTTTCTAAACCCACATCACCCTGTAGCATGTTCTTTAAGAAACAACCTCTATTGATGGTACCAATCTACTCAGAGAAAGGATCCTCGGAGGTTCAGAATCATTTAAATTAGAAAGGAAGGGGCAGAAATCAACTAAAAAAGAAAACAGAAGGGAGGCCACATCAAAACAAGAGCAACAACTCAGGTAAGATAGCCATTAAATGTATTTATGTAAATGCTAGTCTCAGAAACAAAATGTTAAAACTTGAAGCTACTGCACTAACAATTCTTCACAAAGTATTAACTATGCCATTAATTATAAGTTTCTTTACTTCTATGTTAAAGTTTTCATATTTGTATGAGTTTTTATTTTTTCATATTTTTATACCGCTTAACACACATGTAACTAGTTAAGCAAGATTTTGTTGTTTTCCTGTCTCTCTCCAAAAAAAAGAAACTAGACATTTGCAGTCTCTCGTATCTTGGCATCTGGGCAGAGAGCCAAATTTAGCAGATAACTGAAAAAATGTGTACACAATGTGAAAAAAGATCACAGCAAACAAACTAGATTGAACCAGTGTCCCCCCCCCCCCCCCCCCGCACCAGGAGGTGCGTTGAAGGTGTGTGATAGCAGGGTGGATCCATACTGTTTTGGACGGGAGTTTGTGTGTATCCATATTGCAGCTGAAATTCAATGAACCAAGTAATGATGCTATCCATTGTAAATTATATACTCCCCTCCAACAAGTATTGGGACAGATGAATGAATTATTATTTTATTTCTTAGCTGACGCCCTTATCCAGGGCGACTTACAATTGTTACAAGATATCACATTATTTTTACATACAATTACCCATTTATACAGCAGGATATGGTTGGGGACGATAATGGAATGTTTGTATCACGATTATTGTCTGAAATTATCACCATAACAGTTATTATCGTGATAATTTTAAATGGTAGTTTTTTCTATATATATATATAAAAAAAGAAAAAGTTTTTAAACTATAATTCCAACAGCAATGCTTTATTTTGAACAAATATTTTAAAACATCTAGTCTAGTTTTCTACAACCAAGAGTATTTTAATATACTTTTACTACTAACGTATTTAATTTATGCTACTATGCGATCCTGTTTTGAACAGGTATAATTCCAGTATACTACTACTTTTTTTTTTTTTTTTTTTAGCAAAGCACCTACCATTCATACGTGAATAACACAACCCCAATACCACGCAGATATTCAATAAAATGAATAAAACAAGCAAACATATCCTATCCAATTCTGCACCAAAAAGCAAAGTCCAGACAACATAATGAAGCCCAATCCGTCAGTTAAAAGGTTACCTGCATCCTGTATCCCACAAACCAACAAGAACAGAACAACTCAACAAAGCTTATGATAGGTTAGTGTGCATGTCAGTCTTTTTATTTGATATGATTCATATTTATTTTTTGGCTCATGAGGACCGCTCCACCGTCCCTTTGAGTGCACCGGGCCCCTCTGGCATTCGAGCTGTCTGATGGCCAGTCCGGGTCTGATTTTACCTCAGCGCTGCAAACGTACCCCGCTAAAAATAATACTAATTCCGCCTTTAAGTTTGAGCTTCCAGTGGTCCAGTGGTTAAAGAAAAGGGCTTGTAACCAGGAGGTCCCCGGTTCAAATCCCACCTCAGCCACTGACTCATTGTGTGACCCTGAGCAAGTCACTTAACCTCCTTGTGCTCCGTCTTTCGGGTGAGACGTAGTTGTAAGTGACTCTGCAGCTGATGCATAGTTCACACACCCTAGTCTCTGTAAGTCACCTTGGATAAAGGCGTCTGCTAAATAAAACAAATAATAATAATAATAATAATGTAGGAGTTTGGAAGTGATACACAAAAGTTTTAGTCATGGTTTAAGGAGGCTCTTTGACAATGCCTAGCTGATTGCTATAAATTTGGAAGGGATGGAGGATAATAAAGCAAGTAGCTCTGTTTGGATAGAAAAAGTTTATGGTATTACATTTTTATGAATCACTTTTATTTTAAATAGTAATCTGTATTGTAATCGTTATCAATGATACTTGGCCAGTATTACTTGGTATTGTATTAAAATAAAAATAATTACTGATGCTGAATCAGAAAAAAGAAGTGATGTTACTGCACTATTGAAAATGAATCCAGGAGCTATTCGCTCACCTTCCTACACATTTGATTTTTCCAGTCATGGACTTCAAGCTACTTGAGATGGCAGCTCTGGGTCAGGCACTGTACCCCAGGCATGCTGTATGACTGTCACAGAGACTCCTTCACACCAGATACTGTACACCCCCTGTCACCTCTCACTGTGACAGCTGCAGAGAATATGTTAATACTGGGTCTGTATCAATACTATAATCACACATGCACCCTCTCACTGTGATAGCTACAGAACATAAGAAAGGAGGCCATACAAACGAGAGGAGGCCATTTGGTCCATTACCGTTACCGTTGAAGAGCTACAAGGGTTTGTCCAAACCATATTCTTGCATGTAAAAATGTCCCAAAACAGTGCCGTCTTATGGAAGTTGGCCAGACAAAGCAATATCACAAAGTACTTCATCAAATCTTATGCAACACCTTTCACACTGAAAATATACGAATAAATACAAGTGAAAAATGCAGTTGTTTTTTTATTAAAAATTATTTTTTCTTACATTTATTAAATTAAGTGCATGAAAAACACAAAGTTTTTATTTTCAGCATACACTGTAAAATAAACAAATAAGCATTGAGCAAACACTAATCGTATTACTATATTATCTGCAAATAATAAAATGCTAACACAAATAGTAAAAACAACAAGGATGAGCTATTTAGGTAAAGCATAACATGCAAAGAACCAATTGTAACGTCAAACAGGCATCTGCTCGTCCATTTTCAAGCAAAGAAAAAAATGTATAACACACAAAAAACAAATGTGTATTGAATTACAAGTTCAGCAGATAATTACCTTCAAAACCAGCCGCAGATGAGGTGTCTGCATTGCCTTCGTGCTGTGTTTGCATAGCACATCTCGAACTTCCTGTGTAACTCGGCTTCCAGTAAGAGCTGGAGATCGCATTTCCTGTACATGACTTTCTTTAAGTGTGTCCTTTAAAAATACACGGAGGGAAACATGACTTTTTTTGTTTCTAAGCCTCAGAAAGACTGATTTGATTACCACACGGCTTAGTAGAGAAATTAAATTAAGTAATTTTTTTAAAGTCATAAAAATTAGTCAATGTCCATATCTGTGAGGCTTCTGAATGACTCTCCTAGAATGAGTCCTGGGCAGTTCAAGGGATCTGTCCTGACCAACTTCTGGGGCTGGTACAACAGGCTGTGGAATGTCCCTAGTTAGCATGTGACTAGGACAGTGGTACTCAATTCCATTCTCTGGCAGGCCAGATAAGGCAATGTCCAAACCATCAAGATGTGCGCAGTGGTGGGGGGTTGTTTAAATGGTCATGAAAATCTGACTATCCAATCAGACTTTACATACAGTAACAAAACATTGCAACACTGCACTTGCACCAATCAACTAATACATCTCAGAAATAACTACTTAATATGATACAATGTTTGATCACCATTAATAATACAAATATTACGCAAATATAATTTCCTGAGCAGTATTCAAAACGACATCTATAAACAAATAATTAAACAAATCTCACGGTAATACTATTAAAACACCATGTTATTAATTTTAATTTTATTAAAACTAGAAAATGTTCTGACAATTACTGCGCAGCAAGCATTCAAGTTAAGTAACGAAAGCACTTATGTTGTAGAAGCATCTTGTTAAAAGTGTAACACGGGGTCTAAATATGCATGTTCTAGCTCCAATGTGTTTCAATGTAAATGAAAAGTTTCTAAATTAAATACATGGCATGACAGTAAACAGAGAGGAAAAAAATTCAAGTGCATATCCACTGTGCCAATCTGTGGGAGGCGTGCCTCAGGTGCATTTCTTACTGTTGTCAAACAGGTTTTTTTAAACATAAATAAAAAATCTTTGACAGGCGTGGTTTTCTTCGGCCAATTTCCTGTGACTGAACACTTACTGGTGTCTGCATTGCTAATTTTCCTAACAATACTTAGTTTATCATATATGAAAAATAAAGGAAATATAGACATATGCACTTAAGTTTTTTCATGTATTTCTATAATAAAACCAAACTGTTTCTCATTTTAAAACATACAGCAGCCCTGCTCAACTTCCCAAGACTTTCTACTGGGGCCCGATTTTCCCCTCAGCGCAAACGTTCGCAACACGTGCAAGGACGGGGAAAATACATTAGCACGCGCTGCCAGCACTTGCCCTCGTTCGCCTGAGACATCCTATTTTACCCTGAAGGGTTTGCACATGGGCAAGAAATATTCGCTTGGCAGTGTTTTCTCATGGTTTAATGAGCTAAAATGGGTGGAGTTTGAGGTATTGGTTTCAGAATTCTATTTTCACCTCTCATCTGTGCGCTATTAAAACGTGCAAATTAAGACACGATCACAGGTGTGTCTTATTAGCGAACCGCGACACCTCTCATAGAAAAAGCAGGAAAAGTAAGAAAAAAAACAAAACTTTAAGATGGCTGAGTTCGAAGTTTTATATAATTTGTTATATCTTGACATAGAACAAAGGCAAAGGATAAGAAGGAGGAGATACCCTCCCAAGAGGGGTAATAAGCAAACAGTCCGTTTTCTCGTGCTTCCTGATAGTGGGTGTATTCAGCGATTTCGAATTAATAAGCAAACAGTAGCTGATTTGTGCAGTATACTCAGTTTTGATTTAGAACCCAGGTCACGTGTTTCTACTGCTTTGCCTGTTGCTGTAAAGGTAACTGCAGCACTAGTTTTTTTATGCAACAGGTACATTTCAAACACCAGTTTCAGACATTGCAGGCATGAGTCAGTCATGTTTTTCAAGATGTTTACATCAAGTAAATGGTGCATTGTTAAAAGTTTCTGGTGATTACATACGTTTCCCTGAAACCAGATACCAGCAAGAGCAAACAAAGAGAGATTTATTTAATATTGCTGGTTTCCCACAGGTATTGGGTGCGATAGATTGTACTCATGTCCAAATACGTACACCTTCTGAAAATGCAGTAAATTACATTAATCGTAAAGGATTTCCTTCTTTAAATGTTCAGGTAGTATGTGATGCTAAAAATATATAACTAATGTGTTTGCAAATTACCCAGGATCCTGTCACGACTCTTTCATCCTTTCTCAGTCATCGATCGCACGGTACATTGAAGGACATGACATGTATGATAGCTTACTGATAGGTGACAATGGATACGGTCTGAAGAAATGGCTGATGACACCAGTTCTTAGTCCACAAACAGCAGGTGAAAATGCATATAATGAAGCACACAGAAGAACTCGCAGTGCAATTGAAAGCACATTTGGAATGCTTAAAATGCGCTTTAGGTGTTTGGACAGGAGTGGTGGTGCATTGCAATTATAGTGTGAAGAAGGTTGCAGAAATATTTGTTGCATGTTGTGTACTACACAACATAGCAACTACTCGTGGATGCTTGTTAGACATTAGTGAAACCAGGTTAAATGCCATAAATCAACAGGAGGCTGACTTTGATGTACCAGTAGCAGCGCCGGAAAGTGGCAGAAATGTACGCAACATTATCATTGCTGAGCACTTCACTGAAAATGAATAATGCTTAACAATTGAAAATCATCCATCCATTATCATTAACTGCTTACTCCTTTACAGTGTCGCGGTGAGCCAGAGCCTAACCCGGCATACACAGGGCGCATAGAGGGCAATTTAGAGTGACCAATCAACCTGGACAGCATGTCTTTAGACTGTGGGAGGAAACTGGAGTACCCGGAGAAAACCCATGCGAACACGGGGAGAACATGCAAACTCAACACAGGACAGTACCCTTGGCTGGATTTGAACCCAGGACCCTGGCGCTGTGAGGCAGCAGCATTAAACACTACGCCACCATGCTGCCCCTCAATTGAAAATAAGAGTAAGTTTATTCTTGTTGAATGTATATCAAATGTTAAAAAAATCAAAAACAAATATTGAAGGATATATTACACATTTGTTATAATGCAGCTCAGCGTTTTCTTGGTCGCCCTGGTCTTCTTGGCAATAATGGGGCCACAGCTTCATTCTGATCTTGGGCACAAGAAGTAGAAGCATGCGAAGTAAACGGGATAGGATCTGTGTTTGTTTCTGCGGTTACTTGTGCGCCTGGTGGCCTTGAAGAATGTGATGCATAATATGCCCTCTCCCGATCTAACCTCTCTCTTTCAATTTTAACTTTTTCCCCCATAAGTTTTATGGCTTTCCATATACAAGCACATTCTATTCAGTTTCTCATTTAGATTTTAGTAAATTC
>NW_026707551.1:0-24582 GCF_902713425.1 Acipenser ruthenus
TTATGCCTCGGGTCGACAAACTTTTAGACAGACTGGGTAAGGCGAAGTTTATCTCCACTTTGGACCTGACGAAGAGATACTGGCAGATCCCTTTAACCGCAGTTCTAGAGAGAAAACTGCATTTTCAACACCAGAGGGGCTGTTTCAATTTAAAACCATGCCGTTTGGGCCACATGGTGCGCCCGCTGCCTTTCAGAGACTGATGGACCAGGTTTCACACCCACATCATGAATATGCAGCAGCGTATATTGATGACGTGGTTATTTACAGCTCCACCTGGCGAGAGCATTTGGCTAGGATTGCAGCCGTCCTTCAGTCTCTAAGGGTAGCCCGGCTGACAGCTAACTTGAGAAAATGTGCGTTTGCCAAGACAGAGACTCATTATTTGGGATTTTTAATGGGGGATGGAAGGGTGAGACCTGTAGTCACTAAAATCCAGACTTTGGTTGATGCAGCGATCCCCAAAACCAAGACTCAGGTGAGGTCACTACTGGGATTAAGCCGGTTTTTGCCGCCGCTTTATCCCCGAGTATGCCACAGTGGTTAACCCTTTAGTTGACCTCACCAAAAAGCGTGCTCCAAATTTAATTAAGTGGTCAGCTGAGTGTCAGTGGGGCGTTTGATACTATTAAGCATAGACTTTGCCAGGCCCCCACTCTTATCACACCAGATTTCACCAAGTCATCCTCCACACCGATGCGTCGGATGTAGGTTTGGGTGCTGTCTTGTCTCAAAAGGTAGATGGAGTAGAACACCCGATACTGTACATCAGTAAAAAAAATGCTACCTCGGGAACGCAACTACTCCCGTAGTCGAAAAGGAGTGTTTGGCCATTAAATGGGCTACTCACTCTATACGATACTACCTGCTGGGACACTCATTTGATCTTGTCACAGACCACGTCCCACTCAAGTGGTTAAGCACAATGAAGGACAGCAATGCCCGGATAACTCGGTGGTATCTGGCGTTGCAGCCCTTCATGTACCACATGGTACACCGTGCAGGGAAAGACCACCAAAATGCGGATTATTTTTCCCGGGAGGGGGGGAGTAATGGGAAAGAAAGATTCAGCCGAGTGCTCCTTTGGCTCCACTCTGAGCGGTGGGATATGTGACGGAAATATAATGAGTTCTGGTTGTAAATCTCTGTCTCTACCTGTGAGGGTACGAAGTAGCGAAAGGGAAAGGCTTTGGACAGGTTGGCCTGACAGTTCATTCCCTGGGTCAGGAAGTCAATCAGCCTGGAAAAAGACGAGACTCCAGTGCGGGAATGTATTGACCTGGAAGGTAAACGAGGTAGCAGCTGCGGGCAATAGAATCAGCTGCAATCATTTACCAAGGGGTCATGCATAACCGCATAAAAGGGGCTGGAGAATTGTAAATCTTTTCCTTCGTTTTTGGTTTTGAAATAGACCCGGAAGGACCCGTGCACTGTGTATTAAGAGTATTGCGAGTGTTTGATTGTTTGTCTTGTCTATAATTGTTTGTGGCAATGTGTCCCGCCCCTGTGTGCATTTCTGTGTTGTATGTTGCATGTGTTGTATGTTGGTGTATAGGCATTGGTACACGGGATATAAACGGGTCTGTGTTTCACGTGTGTTTAAAAATGTATAATTGTATTTAAGCACGAGGATTGCACATCACCGTGCATTTAAAGTAATTAATATGTGAGCACGAGGTTGCACATAATTAATTCACGTGCTGGGATTTCAAGTGAATAATTAATTGGTAATTGAATCCCGGCACAACAGTATATATAGATGCACGTTTCACTCACTCGGGGTTGTGTGTTCGGTGCGTGGAGAACGGGTGTGGAGAAGAAGGTAAAATAAAATATAACAAAAAGAATAATCATAATAACTGTTTGACTCACCGTGTTTGTTTGTCTGTCCGTCCACCGTTTGTTTAAGTGTTAGTCCGTTTTGTTTATCTGTTTTATTTGGCCTCAAGCGCCGTATCCTGTTTTCTGTTTTGTTCAACCTTTTTATTTTCTGTGTGTTAATAAAACGCTGAGCGCCGCAGCGTCTCAGATTCACCATTACTGCCTGTGTCTGTGTATTTCTCTCTGGCCTGAAGTCATCCCTGCAGCTAGCCTGTCACACGTGGTGTCCAGAACCGTGACGACAGCGCCTCCAGGACTCAGGCCAGAGAGAGTACTGCGAGGAAAAATATTTAAATTAAAAAAATAAATAAATAAAAAGGCAATGGCAGAAGACGCCATCAGGCTGCGGGACTGGATCCTGGACAATGCTGGGCTGGAGGCCCAGTCTATGCCCATAGCCATCCGGGTCCTGTGGCTGATGGACAGGAGCGATGGGAGGCCTATGAGAGGGAACATATCCCTGCAGCTAGCCTGTCACATTGTTACTTGTGTAGTACAAAATACTACAGATTAAACACTTGGCAGATTACAATATTCTGAGGTACAGGATTAAATGCAGTAAAATAGGGGGCAGATAAGAGCAAAATAAAGCATATTTAAATGAAGGGTGATAGTGTCCCAGGATACAACAGAGGAGTTCTACAGGTGCTGTTTGAAGAGGTGAGTCTTAAGGAGGCGCCGGAATGTGGTCAGGGACTGGGCAGTCCTGACATCTGTAGGAAGGTCGTTCCACCACTGCGGAGCAAGGGTGGAGAAGGAGCGGGCTCGGGAGGCAGGGGAGCGTAGCGGAGGTAGAGCCAGTCTTCTAGTGCAGGCGGAGCGGAGAGGTCGAGTGGGGGTGTAGGGAGAGATGAGGGTCTGGAGGTAGCTGGGTGCAGTCTGATCAAGGCATCTGTAGGCTAGTACAAGAGTCTTGAACTGGATGCGAGCGGTGATCGGGAGCCAGTGGAGCGAGCGGAGTAGTGGAGTAGCGTGGGCGAAGCGAGGTAGAGAGAACACCAGGCGAGCAGCAGAGTTCTGGATGAGCTGGAGCGGACGGGTGGCGGACGCAGGGAGGCCAACCAGGAGGGGAGTTGCAGTAGTCTAGACGGGAGAGTACCAGGGCCTGGACCAGGAGCTGGGTAGCATAGTTGGTGAGGAAGGGTCGGATTCTTCGGATGTTGCTCAGGAAGAATCTGCAAGTGCGTGCCAGAGTGGAGATGTGCTGGAATAAGAGAGGCAGGGGTCCAGGGTGACTCCAAGGTTCTTAGCTGAGGAAGAGGGAGAGAGTGTGGTAGATTCCAGAGGAACGGAGATAGAGAGATCAGAGGAGGGGGAGGAGGAGGGAAAGAAAAGGAGGTCAGATTTAGAGAGGTTGAGTTTGAGGTGATGCGAGTGCATCCAGGAGGAAATAGCAGACAGACAGGTAGAGATACGGGAGGAGATGGTGGAGTCAGAGGTGGGGAAGGAGAGGAAAATCTGAGCATCATCAGCATAGAAATGGTATGAGAAACCATAGGATGTGATGAGGGGGCCCAGGGAGCGGGTGTAGAGAGAGAACAGGAGAGGACCCAAGACTGACCCTTGGGGGACTCCAGTTAAGAGAGGGTGAGGTGTGGAGGTTGCTCCACGCCAGGTTACCTGGTAAGTGCGGTTGGAGAGGTAGGAGGAGAACCCAGGCCAGAGCAGTGCCAGAGATCCTCAGGTCAGCAAGAGATGATAGTAGAATAGAGTGATTAACAGTGTCAAAGGCAGCAGAGAGGTCGAGGAGGAATTAGGACAGAGGAGAGAGAGGCAGCTCGGGCACACTTAAGTGAGTTGGTGACAGACAGAAGGGCGGTTTCAGTGGAGTGAGCAGAGCGGAAGCCAGATTGGAGAGGGTCAAGCAGAGAGTGGTTGGACAGGAAAGCAGAGAGCTGGCGGTGTACAGTCCGCTCGAGGGTTTTGGAGAGGAAGGGTAGGAGGGAGACAGGACGGTAGCTCTGGAGGGAGGTGGGGTCGAGGGTAGGTTTTTTGAGGAGGGGAGCGATAGAGGCTTTTTTGAAAGGCAGAGGGGAAGATGCCAGAAAGTAGAGAGGTGTTGAGGAGGGAGGAGATGAAGGGGAGTAGAGCAGGAGCAGCAGCTTGAAAGAGGTGAGTGGGGAGGGGGTCCAAGGCACACGTGGTGGGTTTGTGACCCTGGAGCAGGGAGGAGAGGTCAGAGTCTGAGAGGGCAAGAAGGTGGAGGAGGAGGGTGAGTTAGTAGGGGATGCAGTGGGTGTAGGGGTTGGAGCAGGAGGGGGTGCGGGGGAGGGAGAGGTGTTAAAGAGTTTGCGGATATCTGAGATTTTAGAAGAGAAGAAGGAGGCAAAGTCGTCAGGGGAGATAGAGGAGGGAGGAGGAGGGGGGGGAGGGTTTAGGAGGGAGGAGAAGGTAGAGAATAGTTTACTGTACTAGTTCCAATGATTTTTTTTAGGTTATGATGTTTATAAAATGAATATGTAATGCTATGTGCTAGAACAATTGGAGGTAATTATATCCATAAATTTACTTTTTGGCAACAGCAGTTTAAAAAACTATATATTTTCCAAATGTTCAAGGAAGTCCTGTTTTAATAGTGATGTGTTGTAGAAAATGTGTAAAGCGGGCAGCTGAGTTTGCCATTTGAAAGTTCTAATCTGTAGTGTGTCTCTACACCAGCATTTAGCACATCAAAATAAAAAGGTTTTGTCTTTTAAATAGTGAGTAGGTGAGGTAATTCAATGTGCTGGTCACAGAAAAGGTAGATAGGGGGCACTATTTGAATCCACACAACAGCTCACAGACAGCTTTGCTTTGCAACAGCTGATGTAATTGGTCCTGGCAAGCCTAACAGTCTCTCACAGTTATTCTGATGACTTATTGTAAACGGCTGAAACCCCCTTTAGTTCAGCAACACAGTCTGGAGCAAAGTTTCAGCCCTTCAGAGATACATCTGCCTGGTAACAGATGAGGCATCACTTGTAATAAATACCATACAAAAATAACAAACACACACACATATATATATATGTATATATATTGTAACGTAGCCTCTCTGTTATCGGCTTGTTTGCCCTTTAAAAACATAGACCCAGACACAGAACTGCACAATAAAGCATTTTCGTGCACTTTTATTACAAAACAAAAATAAACAAACAAAACAAACACCTCGCTCAAACGTAGAGCACTCACTACACATATATGCAGGTCCCTGTCTAACATGCAGGACAGCTAAGCTGTTTACCTGACATATAACTCCAAACACAAAACACTTTACAAACAGTTTACCTTAGCTTTTAAACAACCAAACATTTCACATACCAGCTCCCTGGTGATCTCCCTTTAATGGAGCTGAATGCTCTCTTTTATAGTTTGTGGCTGTTCCCAATCAACACCAATTACCTCGTTTGGGAGCAGCCACACTCTCACATGTTTTTGGCAGGGAGAGGAATTAACCCCGTCCCTGCCAACCACCACCAAAACACAATAACAAAATAATTGATCGATTAATCTTGTATCAGATAATAAAAATTTAGAAAAATGTTGCAGGGTACTTACTGGAAGGTATACCCAATGTTTCACAATATCTCCAAATGAAGAAAAAAAGACTGCAACTTGCAACATTCTCTATCATTGCTATTAATATTGAAAAGCAGTCTGGCTTACTGATTTAACTACAGTGTATACAGTTAGTGTTTGCTGTTAGGAGCGTTAAAACATAAGCTAAAGAAAATATCCAATGCTTGGAAACAAAACTTTTTTTTGTTTTACTTTTAAATGTTACTTTATTGTCCGCAGTAAAAACAATGCAAACAAGATTTATCAATTGTTAAAAACATGCAAACAAGAGTTAATCAAATAAACAAATACATCTTGACATTCCAAACAATCAGACACACATCTTCCCTCTCCTTTGCTTTTAAAAGCACGATACACTTTTTAACCCGTCCTCAACACCATTGATTAAAAAGAAGAAGAAAACCTTCTATTTATAGTTATCCCTTCTTCCCCTTTCAAATTAAAAAGAGCCATGTGTGAGCCTCCCAACCCATAAAACACCACAAACAACAATTCAAAACTAAGCTCATATTTTAAATGACTCACATTGGCTAACTTCCAATTACATGTAAGTAAGAGACTAACAATGCAAACTGCAAAGCAATATAAGTCGCTAACTCTTTAGCCAGTGACCCGCCTTGGATGATGTTTGAAATTTCAAGACACATATTTTTTAAAACAAATCTCCCAGCAAAAACAGAGCAACCTAAAATTACCCGATCCACACTGTAATAAATATGTAATATTAAAAAGGACAAGAAAAATATAACTTATAAATATGAATAAATAGATGGGTTTATACCTTCACTGAGACATGCGTTTGGTTCACTGCTACTGAAGTTAATGCTGAGACTTGTGACACTGATGCTACAGCTGCAACTGGTAAGACTAGTGCTGCCACTGCTGGGACTGGCAAGACTGGTGTTGCCACTGCTGGGACTGGTAAGACTGGTGCTGATACTGATGGGACTGGCAAGACTGGTGCTGATACTGCTGGGACTGGTAAAACTGGTGCTGATGCTGCTGGGACTGGTAAGACTGGTGCTGATACTGCTGGGACTGGTAAGACTGGTGCTGATGCTGCTGGAACTGGTAAGACTGGTGCTAACACTGCTGGAACTGGTAAGACTGGTGCTGACACTGATGGGACTAGTAAGGCTGGTGCTGATGGGACTGGTAAGACTGGTGTTGGTGCTGACACTGCTGAGACTGGCAAGACTGGTGCTGACACTGCTGGGACTGGTAATACTGGTGCTGACACTGCTGGGACTGGCAAGACTGGTGTTGGTGCCGACACTGCTGAGACTGGTAAGACTGGTGCTGATACTGCTGGGACTGGTAAGACTGGTGTTGGTGCTGACACTGCTGAGACTGGTAAGACTGGTGCTGACACTGCTGGGACTGGTAAGACTGGTGTTGGTGCTGACACTGCTGAGGCTGGCAAGACTGGTGCTGACACTGCTGGGACTGGTAATACTGGTACTGACACTGCTGGGACTGGTAAGACTGGTGCTGACACTGCTGGTGCTGGTAAGATTGCTGATACTAGTGCTTAGTCTGATCGGACTGCTGGGACTGTATGATGTCATGATTTAGAAGTCTTTACTT
Organism: Acipenser ruthenus; assembly: GCF_902713425.1. Classification (NCBI taxonomy): domain Eukaryota; kingdom Metazoa; phylum Chordata; class Actinopteri; order Acipenseriformes; family Acipenseridae; genus Acipenser; species Acipenser ruthenus. The sequence goes on from NW_026707551.1 coordinate 7,027, forward strand.
TAAATACAGAGTTTGCTAATCCTCCTATGACCTGATCTATTGAAACTCTGTAACACTTCCTCCCAGGACACCTCCTTGTCTCTGTGGACATATAGCAGGGCAAGGCCATTCAGTCTGTTTTCACCCATACTTCTGCGAGACCAATCAAACATATCGAAAGGATTTACTGTTAAACTATTTCTACGTCATGAACAAGGATAATAAGAATCAGTTTGCTGCGGAATAACGTGGAAAAACACACATTTTCAATGCTGTCTGAGAATTTTTAGTTTTACACTTGGAGCGGGGAAAAAAAAAATGTAAGGCTTTTTTTGTTTGTTTGATAACCAAATCAATACACTTGGTGGGATATATAATCATCAACACAGACAATGTTGCTTTAAATTTACGTAACTATACCTGTTCAATAAAACTGCTTCTGGTGTACAGAGGTGAAGGTTGAACGAGGCGCACTGTCAGGGTCACATTCATGCTGGAACGTAGCTGTTGTTTACTTCAGTATCCAGTGCGTTGTTACTACTGAACAAGCTTTTTAAGGATTGCTGAAAGCAATAGCCATTCAGGTGACAAAGACTAACTCGAGATAAACTGATATGAATACTATTTTTTGGTTTTCATTATTAGTACACAGACGTATTTGTAATGTTTAAAGTAAAATGGTAAGTTTGTTTATATTATTGATTGATGGCACTGAGCTTGTAACTTCCTTATAGCCTTTTATTGAAATTGCGGAATAATGCAAATTTTATTGTTTATCGGAGAATTTGTTTCTTTTTTTATTGCGGAAAACTAGGATCCCTGGTCATGAACCACAATATTGTAGCGACCCGGTCAGTGCTGGATGGCAGTATTTTTGTTTTGTCTCGTTTGTGTGTCTTGTTTTTTCTGGTCCTGTGGATTCATGTTATCTGTATTGTTTCGTGGAGGGAACATACCACTAGTTTTGGTAGTGTGGGTGCGTGTGTGTGTGTGTGTGTGTGTTGTGAGCGCTGTTGGTGCGGACCATGTCATTTAGAGCCCTTGCTCTGCCCTCATGAGAGTAGTGGTCGGCTCTCTTCTGTGTGTGTGGGAGGGGATATAATACAGCGGGAGCCTGCATGGGTTGTGTGTGTGTGTGTGTGTGTGAGAGAGAGAGAGAGAGAGAGAGAGAGAGAGAGAGAGAGAGAGAGAGAGAGAGAGAGCGAGAGAGAGAGCAGGATAGATACAAGAGAGAAGATTTATTGTTTTTGCGGTGTGGTCCTGACCCAAACACGGATCACACCACATTAATAAAATTAGTTTGTTAGCCCCTGAATCATATTTCCGTCTCTTTTGCTTTGAGTCTCAAGACCAGCTGGAGACTCAAGTAGACCGTACTTTACACCAGGTAATTCATCACCCTGACGAATACATACACACTCCACAGCAAGCTGTGCGGGTAAAAATAACAGTTACCATGCCAACGCGGGTAACTGATTTTGTTTTTACCAGCCCACCGAGTATGCGGGCTGAAACAAGCCGACGGAAGCCACTCAACAGCAGGGCCAGCAGAGCTGGGTCCTGGTGGAAGAATCACGCTTGTATTATTTTTTATTTCTAAACTGCAAGGCAGTGAAGCAAAACCACACATACACGCACACAACAGCAAGCTGTGAGGGTAATACAACAGACACCACGGCAACACGGGTGAACTGACATTTTTAAGCGCACCGAGAGGGTGGGCAGAGTCAACTCCACAGCGGGGCACGGCAGAGCCGGGGTCCGGTGGAGGATCACGCGTCTCTTTTTCTTTTAAACTGCAATAGCAGAGGAAAACACAAAACAGCCACTGCTGTTAGGTTTTAAGCAGACTGCAATCGCAAAGCGATGTAGGCTGTTACACAGAAAAAGAGTAAACACAGCGCAGTAACTGGACAGGGGTGTCCAGCCTGGACTACCTGCAGTCACACGACCGGGGCAGTGCGTAGCCTACAACGGAGTGGAGCACCGTCTACAGGCAGAGGGCAACGAGGCACCTCGTGCACCGATCACCCGAGGGCACTATGCGCACTGATGTACTAGACACCTGCCTACCAAGCACCGTGCGTACAGAGTACTGTAAGAGCTATGTGCACCGTGTACTGTGCAGTAATTCATCAGGGTGAAGGTTGTCCTGGAAGAAAACTTCCTTCCTTCTGCTCTGACAATGTTCCCCAACTCTGAGGATTGGGTTTTCCAGCAGGACAATGCTCCATGCCACACAGCCAGGTCAATCAAGGTGTGGATGGAGGACCACCAGATCAAGACCCTGTCATGGCCAGCCCAATCTCCAGACCTGAACCCCAATGAAAACCTCTGGAATGTGATCAAGAGGAAGATGGATGGTCACAAGCCATCAAACAAAGCCGAGCTGCTTGAATTTTTGCGCCAGGAGTGGCATAAAGTCACACAACATCAATGTGAAAGACTGGTGGAGAGCATGCCAAGAAGCATGAAAGCTGTGCTTGAAAATCAGGGTTATTCCACCAAATATTGATTTCTGAACTCTTCCTAAGTTAAAACATTAGTATTGTGTTGTTTAAAAATGAATATGAACTTATTTTCTTTGCATTATTCGAGATCTGACAACACTGCATCTTTTTTGTTATTTTGACCAGTTGTCATTTTCTGCAAATAAATGCTCTAAATGACAATATTTTTATTTGGAATTTGAGAGAAATGTTGTCAGTAGTTTATAGAATAAAACAAAAATGTTCATTTTACCCAAACACATACCTATAAATAGTAAAACCAGAGAAACTGATAATTTTGCAGTGGTCTCTTAATTTTTTCCAGAGCTGTATATATATATATATAGAGTACTGTGCAAAAGTTTTAGGCAGGTGTGAAAAAATGCTGTAAAGTAAGAATGCTTTCAAAAATAGACATGTTAATAGATTATATTTATCAATTAACTAAATGCAAAGTGAGTGAACAGAAGAAAAATCTAAATCAAATCCATATTTGGTGTGACCACCCTTTGCCTTCAAAACAGCATCAATTCTTCTAGGTACACTTGCACAAAGTCAGGGATTTTGTAGGCATATAGTCAGGTGTATGATTAAACAATTATACCAAACAGGTGCTAATGATCATCAATTCAATATGTAGGTTGAAACACAATCATTAACTGAAACAGAAACAGCTGTGTAGGAGGAATAAAACTGGGTGAGGAACAGCCAAACTCAGCTAACAAGGTGAGGTTGCTGAAGACAGTTTACTGTCAAAAGTCATACACCATGGCAAGACTGAGCACAGCAACAAGACACAAGGTAGTTCTACTGCATCAGCAAGGTCTCTCCCAGGCAGAAATTTCAAGGCAGACAGGGGTTTCCAGATGTGCTGTCCAAGCTCTTTTGAAGAAGCACAAAGAAACGGGCAACGTTGAGGACCGTAGACGCAGTGGTCGGCCAAGGAAACTTACTGCAGCAGATGAAAGACACATCATGCTTACTTCCCTTCGCAATCGGAAGATGTCCAGCAGTGCCATCAGCTCAGAATTGGCAGAAAACAGTGGGACCCTGGTACACCCATCTACTGTCCGGACAAGTCTGGTCAGAAGTGGCCTTCATGGAAGACTTGCGGCCAAAAAGCCATACCTCCGACATGGAAACAAGGCCAAGCGACTCAACTATGCACGAAAACACAGGAACTGGGGTGCAGAAAAATGGCAGCAGGTGCTCTGGACTGATGAGTCAAAATTTGAAATATTTGGCTGTAGCAGAAGGCAGTTTGTTCGCCGAAGGGCTGGAGAGCGGTACACGAATGAGTGTCTGCAGGCAACAGTGAAGCATGGTGGAAGTTTCTTGCAAGTTTGGGGCTGCATTTCTGCAAATGGAGTTGGGGATTTGGTCAGAATTAATGGTCTCCTCAATGCTGAGAAGTACAGGCAGATACTTATCCATCATGCAATACCATCAGGGAGGCATCTGATTGGCACCAATTTTATTCTGCAGCATGACAACGACCCCAAACATACAGCGAAAGTCATTAAGAACTATCTTCAGTGTAAAGAAGAACAAGGAGTCCTGGAAGTGATGGTATGGCCCCCACAGAGCCCTGATCTCAACATCATCGAGTCTGTCTGGGATTACATGAAGAGAGAGAAGCAACTGAGGCTGCCTAAATCCACAGAAGAACTGTGGTTAGTTCTCCAAGATGTTTGGGCCAACCTACCTGCCGAGTTCCTTCAAAAACTGTGTGCAAGTGTACCTAGAAGAATTGATGCTGTTTTGAAGGCAAAGGGTGGTCACACCAAATATTGATTTGATGTAGATTTTTCTTCTGTTCACTCACTTTGCATTTTGTTAATTGATAAATATAATCTATTAACATGTCTATTTTTGAAAGCATTCTTACTTTACAGCATTTTTTTCACACCTGCCTAAAACTTTTGCACAGTACTGTATATATATATTGTGAGGGATTGGTTAAAGGAAACGGACAAAAAAGGTGAAAAACAACGTAAACCAACTGGTTGGTAAACAAAGAAAATGAATAAAAGTGTTTGGGATCAAAAATGAATGGGTTAAAGAATACACTTTGTAAATAATAACTGTGTGTTAAATAAGGGAAAGTACAAATGAAGAAAAGTATGGTTTAAAACAAATATTTAATATTATGCACTAGGACCAGGTGGAAGCTACTGGAGTCAAGGCTGACTCCAGTTCAAATTAATTATTCAATTTAATGACATGTCAATTGTTTAATGATATAATTGGTTACCATTTAAAATGTCTTTTTTGGTGAGTGTTTAGACGAGGGTGATGGTAGGAGCTGAGTTGGAGAGTGGGAGAGTAAAACAAGGAAAAAGAGTATTCGTATTGTGAGAACTGGTTAACGACATTTTGGGAAAGGTATTTTGGATTACAATTTGGGTTTTGGAGACGAGGTAACAGGCTTTGCCTGCCCCGTCATTAGTTAGGGAACGATTTGTTTAGTTAGGACCCGGGACTGGGTTAGGTTTTGTTTTCTTTATTTTATTTTCAGTGTGTAAACAATAAACACACACTACGGCGTTTCTTTGCATCTGGTTGTCGAGTGTCTGATTGAAGCAAAGTCTGCGATAGGAACGCAGATCATCACATTGTGGTACCAGAAGTGGGGCTGTTTGTCTGACAATAAATTCAGACTCGTACCCTGGCTTTGTACTGTGATAAAAGTGGATCATGGAGGCGGCAGTACAGGCACTGTTGCAGGCTAGTGCTATGCAGCACGAGGCCAATCGGACGATACAGCAACAATTGACTGTAATGCAAGAACAAGTTACTAAATTGTTTGGAGAACGGGCTGTACCAACAACTCCTCTCTTACAAAAGATGACTGACCAGGATGATGTGGAGTCTTTCCTGCTAACCTTTGAGCGGACAGCGGAACGGGAGAAATGGCCGCAGGTTCGTTGGGCAGGGATCTTAGCACCACTCCTGATAGGGGACGCCCAAAAAGCATATTCTGACTTGGAGCCGGACTCGGCTGCTGACTACAGTCAGTTGAAGAAGGAGATATTGGCCCGGGCGGGAGTTACTACAGCTGTACGAGCTCAGCGGTTCCATGACTGGCAGTTCCTAAAGGATAAAGTGCCGCGGTCTCAAATGTTTAACCTGATACATCTAACCCGAAAATGGTTACAACCGGAGCTCAACTCATCAGCACGGGTCGTGGAGTTACTTGTTATGGACCGGTATTTGAGAGCGTTGCCGTTTTTTTTGAGGAAAACGGTTGGACAGGCCAATCCAGCCAACGCCGATGAACTGATATCTCTGGTCAAGAGTCATACAGCCGCCGACAGGTTGGCTCGTTGTTCCCCGGAGGGACAACGCCGCTTCAACCCGCGCACCCCATTCCTGAAGAGGCAGGAACACACCGACGCGGGTAAGACTGTGCTTAGGAAACGGGGTGACGAAGAGCAGCCACGGGCTGTGAAGGGACCTTGGGGTGAAAAATATATGGGACGGGATAACCCTGACATTATATGTTTTAATTGTCATCAGAAGGGACACATTGCTAGACAATGTAGAAAAACCCAAGGGGTAGAAAATATGGAGTGTGATTGGGCTGATGCATATGGGGCCTGTGACCATACTTGCAATTACGTCACCACTGTTAATAACTTGTTTACCTCACGAATGTTGGAAGGGGATTATTTGTCTACTGTTAAAGTAGCTGGTAGGGAGACGGTAGCGCTTTTGGATTCAGGCTGTGGGCAAAGTTTGATCACTGCGTCACTAATTGAACATTTACATTTACCAGAATGTAACAAAGTTAGGATTAATTGCATTCATGGTGACATTAAAACCTATCCGGCTAAGTTAGTGGAGATAGAGATTGGCGGAGAACCAGTACGCTATAAATTTGGAGTATTTCCCCGTCTTTCCTACCCGGTAGTTGTAGGGAGAGATTGTCCTAGTTTTAACATTCTGATCAAGAACCAAAAGAAATTGTCCTCAATGCTGAAAAATGTAATGAAGGTGTGTCTGAGGGACATACGTTGTTTGATTTTTCAGATGAGATATTTGCAGAACCGGGTAAGACAAGAAAGTCCAGGAAATTAAAAAAACAAGACGGGGATATAGGGAAAAGGGAACAAGAAAAGAGACAACTCTTTAACGTTATGGTAAACACTGACAATGAGTCTGGGAGAGGTGGGGAAACTATACCTGAGAGCAGGGGTCAGCCTAAACCACAAAGGTTACCATCAGGAAAACATACAAAGAAAAGTGAAACTTCGAAACAAGAAAGGCTTAGAAAAGCCGAAACATTGATTTCACAAGGAAGTATGTCCGTGAAAATGTGGAATGAGTTGCCGGTATCGCAATTGGATTTCAGGAAAGAGCAGACAGCAGACCCAAATTTACATGCTGCTTTTAGCCAAGTCTTTGAAATTGATGACGACTATGAAAATATCCGAGACAGCCTACCTCTTCCACATTTTATCACCAGACATGACTTATTGTATCGGGTAACCAAAACTGATCAAGGTGATTGGTTAGAACAGTTATTGGTTCCTGGTAAATTTAAAGAACTGATTTTTCATCTGTCACATAGTCATGTGTTGAGTGGCCACTTAGGGGCTCAAAAAACTAGGGAAAGGATTTTAAGTAGATTCTTCTGGCCTGGGATTTATCAAGAAATTCTTAATCGTTGTAATCAATGCAAAGAATGTCAATTGGTTTCAGAAAGAAAGCCTGCACCCGCTCCTTTGATTCCTTTGCCCATAATTGAAGTTCCGTTTTCCCGAATTGGCATGGATTTGGTGGGGCCGTTAGAAAAAACGAGTTCGGGGTACAAACATATTTTGGTTATAGTAGATTACGCAACTAGGTATCCGGAAGCGATTCCCTTAAGAGTTGCCAGCGCAAAGAACATAGCTCGAGCCTTGTTGCAAGTTTTTAGTCGAATGGGTTTTCCAAACGAAATAATTACCGACCAGGGAACTCCCTTTGTGTCTTCAGTATTGAAGGAGCTGTGCACGCTCTGTAATATTAAAAAGACAGTGACCTCGGTTTACCACCCACAATCAGACAGTTTGGTGGAGAGGTTTAATAAAACACTAAAGCAAATGTTAAAGAAAGTAATGCGCCCTGATGGTAAGGACTGGGACCAGCTGTTGCCCTTTGTGCTTTTTGCTTTTAGGGAAGTACCCCAAAGTTCCACTGGGTTTTCGCCCTTTGAGTTGCTGTATGGCAGACAGCCCTGTGGGATTTTGGACATAGTTAAAGAAGCTTGGGAGGAGAAATCAAGTTCGGGCCAAAATGTAGTTGAGTATGTCTATCAAGTGCAAGAAACAATGGGAAAAGTTGCTGAAATTGTCAAACAGAACATGGAAAGTGCACAAGAGAAACAACAGAGACATTACAATTCAGGTGCTAGGTTAAGGGAGTTTGCAGTAGGAGATAAAGTTTTGGTTTTATTACCCTCACATTTAGCTAAATGGCAAGGGCCATACCAGGTAGTAGAAAAAATCTCTGATGTCAACTATCGATTGTTTAGGCCAGGTAAGAGAAACCCATATCAGCTGTTTCACATTAATCTGCTGAAGCCATGGAATGAGGGGGATCTGACAGTGAATGTTGCACAGACAGAAGTGTTGAACGTGAATGTGGAAGAGGTACAGATTGGTGAACAGTTGTCTGAGATGCAGAAGAAAGAAATAAATCATTTAATACAAACAAATCTAGATGTTTTTTCAGAGGTCCCAGGAAGGACTAATCTTGTGGAACACAGGATTATTACACCCCTAGGGGTAGTGATCAGGAAAAGGCCATACAGAATCCCACAAGCTAAGCGAGAGGGTATGAAAGCAGAAATACAGAGTATGTTGAAAATGGGAATAATCGAGGAATCGGACAGTGACTGGTCAAGTCCAGTGGTAATGGTCCCGAAACCCGATGGTACAGTAAGATTTTGCATTGACTTTAGAAAGGTTAATGAGATATCAAAGTTTGATGCATATCCCATGCCCAGAATAGATGAAATGATTGAGAAACTGGGCAGGGCTAAATATATTACCACGTTAGATCTGACTAAAGGATATTGGCAGGTTCCTTTGGAAGAAAGCTCAAAAGAAAAAACAACGTTTGCTACGCCAGAGGGTCTTTTTAAATTTACAGTGCTTCCATTTGGCCTTCATGGCTCGCCAGCCACCTTTCAGCGGTTGATGAACAAAGTTCTTCGTCCACATCAGCAGTACGCTGCTGCATATTTAGATGATGTGGTCATTTTTAGTAAGGATTGGAAATCCCATTTACACCAGGTGAGCGCGGTATTACAGGCGTTGCGGGACAGTAAACTGACCGCAAATAAAAAGAAGTGTGCGTTCGCCTTACAGGAAACTAAGTATTTGGGGTTTATACTAGGGAATGGAGAAATAAAACCCCAAGATAGGAAGATACATGCAATTCAAGCTTGTAAGCAACCAGCAAATAAAAAACAGCTGAGGGCATTTCTGGGGTTAGTAGGTTATTACAGGCGATTCATAAAAGATTTTGCTACTCGAGCAGTTCCCCTGACAGAGCTGACGAAAGGAACAAAGTCAAACAAAATTGTCTGGAACTCGGAAGCGGAAAGGGCTTTTAAAGTTTTAAAAACAGCCATTTGTCAGGAGCCAGTGTTGATCAGCCCAGATTTCAAGAAACCATTCATTTTGCAGACTGATGCTTCCGTTGTAGGTTGAGGGGCTGTATTGTCACAAGAAAGGAATGGAGAGGAACACCCAGTCTTGTTTTTAAGCAGGAAGTTGTTACCAAGGGAAATTAAATACGCCACTGTAGAGAAGGAGTGTATGGCTATTAAGTGGGCAGTAGAGGCTCTACGCTATTACTTATGGGGTAGAAAATTTACCTTAGTAACAGACCATGCACCCCTAAAATGGCTTTACCGCAACAAAGACGGGAATGCAAGGGTGACCCGTTGGTTCTTGTCTTTGCAACCGTACTGTTTTGAGCTCAAGTACAGAAAGGGCAAAGAGCATATTAATGCAGATTTTTTTTCACGGTACCCACAAACAGAGATTAGTTTGTTTGCACAACAGGGTGAGGTTAAACAGAGAGGTTGGGTACAGGACGGAATCTATGTGTCCAAACAGCGCTTAAGAGACCTCGGACATTGGGTGGAAAATTGTACTTGTTAATTTTGCAGCTCTGCCGGGTTGGTATGCCCGATCCCACGGGATCGTGCAAAAGGGGGGGTAGTGTGAGGGATTGGTTAAAGGAAACGGACAAAAAAGGTGAAAAACAACGTAAACCAACTGGTTGGTAAACAAAGAAAATTAATAAAAGTGTTTGGGATCAAAATGAATGGGTTAAAGAATACACTTTGTAAATAATAACTGTGTGTTAAATAAGGGAAAGTACAAATGAAGAAAAGTATGGTTTAAAACAAATATTTAATATTATGCAGAGACAATACCTGGGGGACACTAGGACCAGGTGGAAGCTACTGGAGTCAAGGCTGACTCCAGTTCAAATTAATTATTCAATTTAATGACATGTCAATTGTTTAATGATATAATTGGTTACCATTTAAAATGTCTTTTTTGGTGAGTGTTTGGACGAGGGTGATGGTAGGAGCTGAGTGGGAGAGTGGGAGAGTGGGAGAGTGGGAGAGTGGAACAAGGAAAAAGGAAAAAGGAAAAAGGAAAAAGGAAACAGAGTATTCGTATTGTGAGAACTGGTTAACGACATTTTGGGAAAGGTATTTTGGATTACGGTTTGGGTTTTGGAGACGAGGTAACAGGCTTAGCCTGCCCCGTCATTAGTTAGGGAACGATTTGTTTAGTTAGGACCCGGGACTGGGTTAGGTTTTGTTTTCTTTATTTTATTTTCAGTGTGTAAACAATAAACACACGCTACGGCGTTTCTTTGCATCTGGTTGTCGAGTGTCTGATTGAAGCAAAGTCTGCGATAGGAACGCAGATCATCACAATATATATATATATATATATATATATATAGTTTGAGGAAAAGGAAAACTGCTGTGTACCAAAATGATATGACAATAAGAAAAAAGAAAAAACAGAAAAGGATATTTCAGGTACTTAAAAGGTAGAATAATGGATTACAAGTCAATTATATAGTCAGATTTGGACTTTACTCTTTATTTATTGTGAGATAGCGGGTTGTGAGAGACAGCAGGGAGGGGGTTAAAACCTCCCTGCGAGAGAAACATGTGCGGAATGCACCTTTTTGTTTGATTGTTTCTGCTTTTTCAGTTAATCAGTTTTGTTAATTGTCTTATTGTTTAGTTTAACTGTTTTATTATTTAATTATCCCATGCACCTGGGCAGTAATTGAGAATTGGGACCAGGTGCAGGGTATTAAGAGGAGCAGTTAGACTGCTAAGGGCTGCGGAGTAGAAGGAAGCAGAAGAGAGGTGCTCTGCTTCCGAGCAGTCCAGAATGCACACGCACACGCACACACACACACACCACACACACACACGTAAGTGTTGTGTTAGTGTGTAATGCCAGGTAAACGGCTTAGCGGTCCTGCAAGTCAGTCAGGGAAATTACCTGTATAGTTAGTACTCCAAATCGGAGTTAGGTGTTTGTTTGTATTTTGTTTTATTTTTGTGTTTATTAAAATAATAGCGCAACAGCGCTGAAAACTCAATTTCTGTGTGCTGGGTCGTATTTTTAAAGGGGCACGAATCCGTGAGTGGTGCAATCTTTTACATATGGTGGCAGAGAGTGTGGGCGCCCCTACGACCCTAGAAATGGAGAGCATCGAAGAGTTGATAGACAGAATCACCCGCAATACTGCTGCTCAAATACAGCAGTACGCGAGATACAAGAGGTGGGCGATGGAGATGGGGTTGGCACCGCAGAAGAGACAGAAGCGGGAGCCAACTGAGCTAGAGCGGTTGATCCAGGCATGGAAGCTGCCGCTGCCAGAGCCCAGAGGGGAGGAGCTGCCGCTGCCAGAGCCCAGAGGGGAGGAGCTGCCGCTGCCAGAGCCCAGAGGGGAGGAGCTGCCGCTGCCAGAGCCCAGAGGGGAGGAACTGCCGCTGCCAGAGCCCAGAGGGGAGGAGCTGCCGCTGCCGGAGCCCAGAGGGGAGGAGCTGCCGCTGCCGGAGCCCAGAGGGGAGGAGCTGCCGCTGCCAGAGCCCAGAGGGGAGGAACTGCCGCTGCCAGAGCCCAGAGGGGAGGAGCTGCCGCTGCCGGAGCCCAGAGGGGAGGAGCCGCTGCTTCCGGAGCCCAGGGAGGAGGTGAAAAGCATACCTCCACCACAGCCCCGACCACCACCCCTACGGTCCAATTCGGCACCGCTGCATCCAGTCCCTCACCCCTTGCTCCTGGACACCCTGCCGGTCTTCCTGGACCTCCCTGTGCTGGACCTAGGGCCCAAGAGTCTGCAACACTGGCCACAGCTCTGCCCCTGGTTCCCTGCTCCGCTCTCCCCGAGCACCCAGACGTCGCTGGGCTGCTGCCAGACGTCGCTGTTGCTCCCCCTGTTCACTGCATCGCTTCCCCTGGGTGAGCGGACATCGCTGCGCCGGTTCCCAGGGGAAGATCTCTGCCCAGTGATGCATCCTCCAGTGCCCTGGTCTACGCTTCGGTTGCCCCTGTTGAACCGTTGGGTCCCCTCGTCGCCGGTGCGCGGTCCTTACCTGGCGGGGCCGGGATGTGGACCGATCCACCCTCAAGTCCGCCCGTGGATAAGGGCGGAAAAGGACATTGATGGACTTGAGGGTGGGTGGTTATGTTTTAAGGCAGGAGGTGGCCGTCTCGTGGCCTGTGTCTTGTAAAGACAAGGGGGGGGGGGATGTGTGAGATAGCGGGTTGTGAGAGACAGCAGGGAGGGGGTTAAAACCTCCCTGCGAGAGAAACATGTGCGGAATGCACTTTTTTGTTTGATTGTTTCTGCTTTTTCAGTTAATCAGTTTTGTTAATTGTCTTATTGTTTAGTTTAACTGTTTATTATTTAATTATCCCATGCACCTGGGCAGTAATTGAGAATTGGGACCAGGTGTAGGGTATTTAAGAGGAGCAGTTAGACTGCTAAGGGCTGCGGAGTAGAAGGAAGCAGAAGAGAGGTGCTCTGTTTCCGAGCAGTCCAGAACAAAAAAAAAAAAAAAAAAGAAGTAAGTGTTGTGTTAGTGTGTAATGCCAGGTAAACGGCTTAGCCATCCTGCAAGTTAGTCAGGGAAATTACCTGTATAGTTAGTACTCCAAATCGTAGTTAGGTGTTAGTTTGTATTTTGTTTTATTTTTGTGTTTATTAAAATAATAGCGCGACAGCGCTGAAAACTCAATTTCTGTGTGCTGGGTCGTATTTTTAAAGGGGCACGAACCCGTGAGTGGTGCAATCTTTTACATTTTATATACATACTCTAAGCACACTCTTAAACTCAGGGGAGACGTTCAGGAGGACATAAAGATGTTTCGGACTCCTGTAAGTGGATGGTTCGTGCACTGGGCTTGCAACATATCCAGATGACTTTTAAACATTTCGAGAAAATCACACAGACTCATTTCATTTGAAGTTTTAATGGATCAGAGCAGTAGTAGTGCTCTTTGGTTTATTAAATGCTTAAAATTGGATTGGTTGGTTGCGCAGACCATCGTAAATCCCAAGTAAAAAGCATTCTGTGTGATCCAGTGCTTTACAGGTTTAACAGCATTAATACTTCAATACAGTAATATGAATATGGTTATTATATTATATGAAACGCCATTGTAAGCACTTCTCCAAATTCATCGCATGAAATCAGTTCTCTACCATTACATGATACTTATTTGATAAGAGCTGTGACGGGACACAACTCCCCTAATTCGTGGAATGCTCCCTTTTACTCGGAGGTTTTCTTATCGTAGAAAGACCTTGGATTCAAAACTGCAGACTACAAGTAAATCTCACTTTGACTGCCAAAGAGAACCTTCCATATCCAGCACCGCTCTGCTTGCAGGCAGAGTAAGGGCAAGGCTGTTTTTCTGTAGGTTTATGTGTGCTAAAATTATTGAATACAGTTTACACTTTATTTGTCTAATATTCCACCGTTCCTGTTTTTTATTGCAGTAAAACCTTTATATAAACTAAACATTTATATTCTTTAATTTAATGGATACTGTAATGTCTAAAAGATTCTTTGTTTAGTTGGAGAAAGAAACCCAATTCTCAATTGATTCAATTAAATGCTCACTCCTGCTTTTACAGTCTATTTGTATTACAGTAGAGCCTTAAACAAGCAAAAACACTTGTTAGTTTAAATATTATGTTTCTTATTCGATCAAAATACTTAACATATTATTTCTCTTCAGAGAGTTTTGTCACTCTGTTATTAGATCAGAATACTTTTTTTTTTAAACCTCTATGCTTAGTAACAACACAATCAAATAAAATCAAATAGGTCTTTTTAGTTTCAAATATCGTTCTGTCTAGAAAGGGTTACCCTTTTGTTTTACTAATTTGCAATACCTCGCCTCCTTTCAAGGTTACAGACTTCCACGAGTGTATGTGCTCTAATAACAAAGGCACATAGACAAGCTTGTTTTCTAACATTAACACTTGTTCAGTTTCTTAGTTCAAATCATTGTAACCTGTTCATAATTGCTGCAATATTATTTATGCTGGTTTATATTCTTTAAAACACAGTACAATTATTACAATATTCTGACAGTGTCCGTTAAGACTGAACTTCTTTCATTTTTAACTAATATGTCCTTTCAACAATAATACTGTTATTTGTGTAATAGTTTTATCTTTAATGATTTTATAACATGTATTTCTAATTCAGTTACTTCAGTATAACAGTTGCTGCTAGAAATTGTAATATTTTACTGAATTAAGTCTGAATTAAGTCTGACCCCTTTCTGTGTTCATACAAAATCCATACAAAATCCAGTTGAAGCAGGTTTTAAGACATCCTAGCCTTTAGCCAATTTTTGTTGTTGATTAATATGAGACATGAAGTAATGATTTAGATTCTGGTATAGTAAGCAAACTCGTTAAATTTGCAGACGACACAAAAATAGGAGGAGTGGCAAACACTGATGCTGCAGCAAAGGTCATTCAAAATGATCTAGACAGCATTCAGAACTGGGCAGACACATGGCAAATGACATTTGATAGAGAAAGTGTAAAGTATTGCATGCAGGCAATAAAAATGTGCATTATAAATATCATACGGGAGATACTGAAATTGAAGAAGGAGTCTATGAAAAAGACCTAGGAGTTTATGTTGATTCAGAAATGTCTTCATCTAGACAATGTGGGGAAGCTATAAAAAAGGCCAACAAGATGCTCAGATATATTGTGAGAAGTGTTGAATTTAAATCAAGGGAAGTAATGTTAAAACTTTACAATGCATTAGTAAGACCTCACCTAGAATATGTGTTCAGTTCTGGTCACCTCGTTACAAAAAGGATATTGCTGCTCTAGAAAGAGTGCAAAGAAGAGCAACCAGAATGATCCCGGGTTTAAAGGCATGTCGTATGCAGACAGGCTAAAAGAATGGAATCTATTCAGTCTGAACAAAGAAGACTACGCAGTGATCTGATTCAAGCATTCAAAATCCTAAAAGGTGTAGACAATGTCGACCCAGGGGACTTTTTTGACCTGAAAAAGAAACAAGGACCAGGGGTCACAAATGGAGATTAGATAAAGGGGCATTCAGAACAGAAAATAGGAGGCACTTTTTTTACAGAGAGAATGTGAAGGTATGGAACCAACTCCTCAGTAATGTTGTTGAAGCTGACACCCTGGGATCCTTCAAGAAGCTGCTTGATGAGATTCTGGGATCAATAAGCTACAAACAACCAGACGAGCAAGATGGGCTGAATGGCTTCCTCTCGTTTGTAAACTTTCTTATGCTCTAAAGTAACGAAAGAAACTACTTTTTCTCATAAAACTGGAATGTGTTAAGAAGGCCTTATGATAAGTCTGCCAAGTTTGACTCCTCCTAGTCTATTCATTGTTTTCTACTGAGTATGCAGATCTTTTTGAAAGGAACATATACAGTATTATTATAATATTGACAAAAAGTAAATCATATTATTTCAATCAATTCATGTCTAATAACTCTGCACATTCCCAGCAGGATTTGAACTCTGCCCATCATCACAGCTTGTGCTCAGTCCTCCAGTTTCTAGTGAGATGGCACTTATGATGCAGAAATTCACAATAAACTGACATGTGAAATTTATTTTTAATAAGCGAACAATAAATAAATTAAATTTGGGACTATTGCACTGCGGATGTATACACAAAGTTTCTGGTTTTGTCTTAATTTAAATGTGCTTTAATTATTTTAATTATTTTTCTTCCCACAAATGACAGGTAGTCGTGTTATAAGCGGTATAAATCACTTCGGGCCACGTGGTTCCGATGATATATACCACTTCTGAGGTGGTTAAGATTTATGCTAATTTATGCCACGCAATATAAAGCATTACCGAATTTATTTTAAAAAATGCAACATGTAAGGATTAGCTGTCTGACAGGCTAATCAATAGCCGTCCCTCTTTACATTCCACTGAAGAAAATGTGCAGCATCGTCTTTTAAAGTTTTACTGGAGACTTTTCTTAAAGTGAGTCGGCTACTATGAATCGATAATGAAATAAAGATTGTGTGTATTAAAGTAAGACGGACCACCACAGTTAGAACATCTTTGAAATTAGAGGTAATTTTGCACGCAACACTGAAGTTATCAGGACAGGAAGTGGAGTGCTAATTTTGTGTTTGACAAACAACTCAGACACTACGTTTTGATGTTGTGCTGTTTATTAACACTCCACACACTCAGGCCGAACTCCTACCTACTGTCGTAACCCTTCATGCAAAACTATCTCACATAAAATCCAGTTCCTTCACGCTTACGGTACCTATCCCAAGTTCCCTTGTTTTTTAAACCAGAATGCAATATTAACTGTCGTAACGAACTATAACCCATACATAACATTCCCCCCCCCCTTTTTTTAAGAAATGATTCACTTAAACTGGGAAGTTTGTAACAAAGTCTCTGAATCTCTGTGGGGCCCGTCGAACACGAACAGGTCTATTCAGGACACCACCCTCTCTGGGCTCTTCTGCTGTTGGTACTGGCTCGGGATTGGCATCATCAATCAGTACTGGATCCGTAGATTTCACTGCTCCTCCCACTGGCGCAGCCACCCTTACCAGCCTACTGAAATGCCACCTGGAACCATCCTGTAGCTCGTACGTAGCTTCTCCAGCCTTTTGAGTATTTGCAATGGAGCTGAAAATTGAGATTTCATTTTATGACCTCTTCGTGGCCTCTTGATTCTTACCCACTGGCCTTCCTTCAGATCTGCCCTGTGTGCATGTCGACTGCGATCTGTATATCTCTTTGCTGCTTGTTGTTTCTCAACCACTCTGCTCCTCACTCCAACCGGAACTGCTGAGGGTTGAGGCTGTCGAATCTGATCTAACGGCAATCGAATGTTCCTACCCACCATCAGCATGGCTGGAGAGACTCCAGTGGTCGCGTTTGGAGTGGCCCTATAGTGTTGCAATGTGGTTAGCAGAGCTTTTGAGAATGTCTTTCCCTCCAGCATGTTGGTTCTTAGTCCATTTTTTATGGTTCTGTTAAACCGCTCAACACCACCATTAGATTCAGGGTGATAACGTGAAGTAGTGACATGCTCAATAGCTTTACTCCTCAAATAGCGCTGAAACAAATGGGAGGTAAACTGGGGTCCGTTATCTGTTATGACGGTTTGCGACAGTCCCCATCTTGCAAACAGGCATCGAGGTGATTAATGACCACTGTTGAAGTTCCTCGCTTGTTGCAATCACTTCCAGCCATTTGGAATGTAGGTCGTAAACCACCAGAAGGAAATGTTGGTGAAATGGTGCTGAGTGGATCTCTCCACATATGTCAATCTGTAGCTTTTGCCAAGGCACTGATGGCCAAACTACTGGCTGTAATGGTGCCGCTTGAGGTTGGACTGATTTGCCACTCAATAAACAGGCTTGACATGTCTTAACTAATGACTCGACTTGTAAGTCTATCTCTGGCCACCACACCAGTTCACAGCACTTCTGCTTCATGCGAACGATTCCAGGATGTCCCTCATGAGCCAGTTTCAGGACTCTTGAGCG
>NW_026707553.1:0-24564 GCF_902713425.1 Acipenser ruthenus
ACTGTAGAAGGCAGTGGAGTTCCTACCTTTACTTCTTTGGTAAACAGCCAGCACCGTCCCGTTCCCGGTTCTTCTCCCCGCTGACAGCAGCTCTACCTCGCAGTAATACACGCCGGAGTCATATTTTTGAGGATGGAGCAAGTACAATGAAGCGTCCTTGTTCGTCCTGAATTCATGCGATGTGACGACTCCAGCTGGGTGTGTTTCATTGGAAACCTCGCTCCTCTTCCCGTCGCTCCGGACCCGGTACCACTTAAAGGACCCGATTCCAACCTGCCCGCTGCTGGTGTTGAAAGCGCACCCAAGGCGCGTCCTGTCTCCCACGGTTGCATTGACCTCTGGCTCCTGATAAACCTGGAGCTCCTCAGCAAACACTACAGAAATATAAGCTGTAGAAAATGTATGAGAAATATATGAGAAATGTAAATACTTCACATAAGCACCGTGTGGGGATTCAGAAACATTATCATGGAGCTAAATATTGTGCGTGTTGTGTAATATTTAAAACTCGAAACAAATATTGTTTCACCAAAATGGAATATGTATTTACAGTAAACTTACCCTGAACTGTGAATTATGACGCTGCTATAGAGTGTCAAATAACAAAAACTATGCTCACTGTGTACTGTTATTTCATTTTAAGAACATACAATTACAAAAATCAAGTTCTATTCATCACACGTGTTGCCTGTTTTTAAAGGCGCTAGGATAGTGACCCAAATTCCAACGTTAATGTAAAATACACATTTGATTACAGTATAGATCGATACAATGGGACATGCCATTTAAAAAATATACTGCAAATACACTGCAAAATATTCACTCAGCTTTGGAGTAAATGGATAGTTCCATTCACGCAGAAGACTATAGATGCAATAGAAACTCTTTCACCTTACAATTGTCATCCATTTCTTAAACAGCGGGACCACAGCGCTACTGAATCAATTATTCGGTAATAAGGGTCTGTTTCTGACACTGGAGCCTTTATTTAAAACCACTGTGCACATCAATGCCGTTACACCTGTTACAAACAGCCTGGAGTGGATAGCTGTGAAAGAGTATGACTTTTTATTTTTATGGTTGGAATCTTGGAGTCTTTAAGGGTTTAAAAAATGTCCTGCATTTTTTTCTGCATGTCGTCCCATCTTTTTCCAAAGAAAATCTATAGATGCATGAAAGAAAGCCAGTGGTTTCCTCACCATGGTACAGAATGCAAGATGAAGACTCTCCACAAAGGCTTTTAATAATCTTGTTTAGCACACTTATCATTGCTGTGGGTCTTTCCACTCATTTATCGCTGCCTATCGATTTTAACATCACTGCACATTTTGACTGATTCATTGGTGTTTTTAACCAGTTTATCCATCAATCCCAAATGGAGTTATCTTGTGCTGTTATACACTACAAACCAGCTTCTAGACGTTTGGTCAGGGAGCTACAAATCCAGCTAATCAACATATGCTGTTCTGAAATGGGGGATGCGAACGCATCTGACAGTGTTATCATTATCTGTATACTAATAACAATTTTAATGTATGAAAAAATACAAAGAACACTTCTTAGACCACAGTTTAACCAAATAATGTGTGAAATTGACTCTCAAATCACTGTGAAACCTTGGTTTTTTTTACACTACATTAAAATTTCACGTTGTGGTTCACTTTTAAAATTGAGTTGAAGTCCTTCTTTGTTTTTCACTAAGACCCTTGCTGTTTACTGCTCTGCTGTTCTGTATGCAGTTTTCTTGCCCTGTGTAATTTTAGGCTCTGTATATTTTTGCGGTATTGCTTTTTTATAGTACGGTATTTTAAATGGGGCACTGACTAGTAACTCTAACAGAGTCCAGATGGACTAACCCAGATCATTTGGATGTAGAGTGTTTTTTGGAGAGGTCAAATCTTGATTTAAAGTGGTTGTAGTTAACAGAATCAGTTCCTATATGTTGTATTCACTAGACAGGTTTTTACTATGCAGTTTACATCTTATAGCAAACATGACATGTGGTTCTTCTACACGAGGGTAAAGAAGTTCTCAGTTGAAATGCTTCTGGCTCGCTGGTTTTCAGTTGACGTGCTTCTGGATCTCTGGTTCTCAGTTGAAATGCTTCTGGATCTCTAGAAGTTCTCAGTTGAAATTCTTCTGGCTTGCTGGTTCTCAGTTGAAATGCTTCTGGATCTCTAGAAGTTTTCAGTTGACGTGCTTCTGGATCTCTGGTTCTCAGTTGAAATGCTTCTGGATCTCTAGAAGTTCTCAGTTGAAATTCTTCTGGCTCGCTGGTTCTCAGTTGACATGCTTCTGGCTCGCTGGTTCTCAGTTGACATGCTTCTGGCTCGCTGGTTCTCAGTTGACATGCATCTGGATCGCTGATTCTCAGTTGACATGTTTCTGGCTCGCTGGTTCTCAGTTGACATGCTTCTGGATCGCTGGTTCTCAGTTGACATGCTTCTGGATCGCTGGTTCTCAGTTGACATGCTTCTGGATCTCTGGTTCTCAGTTGACATGCTTCTGGCTCGCTGGTTCTCAGTTGACATGCTTCTGGATCGCTGGTTCTCAGTTGACATGCTTTTGGATCGCTGGTTCTCAGTTGACATGCTTCTGGATCGCTGGTTCTCAGTTGACATGCTTCTGGATCGCTGGTTCTCAGTTGACATGCTTCTGGATCGCTGGTTCTCAGTTGACATGCTTCTGGATCGCTGGTTCTCAGTTGACATGTTTCTGGTTCTCAGTTGCCATGCTTCTGGATCGCTGGTTCTCAGTTGACATGCTTCTGGTTCTCAGTTGACATGCTTCTGGCTTGCTGGTTCTCAGTTGACATGCTTCTGGGTCTCTGGTTCTCAGTTGACATGCTTCTGGATCGCTGGTTCTCAGTTGACATGCTTCTGGATCGCTGGTTCTCAGTATAAAGCTCTCCCTGCTTTACTTCTTCGGTCATTTCACCCCAGCAGTGTCTTCTGGGTCAAAGCATGTCAGTCATTAGGGGAAGCAGTTGGGTTAAATATTATGTTAATGAAAGCTCTAAATAATTAACTCTTAATTAGACCTTTTACTTGTTTTTTAAACAGTTGCAGTTCAAGTTACTTATCAAATGTTCTAGCTAACTTGAAATCTGTAACTGTTTAAGAGCTGAAAACAAATAAAAAGGTCTAATTAAGCAAATGGTCAGTTCAATGAAGGGTCTAGTTCAGTAATTGAGAGCTTGGCTGGAATGAAAACCAGCAGACACAGGGGGTCCCCAGGACCAGGATTTGGAAGACCTGCTCTGAATTATGTTCATATAGTGGTTTTTATTTTATTTTTAGTTTATTTAATTCTAGGTGATGCAAAACTTTTGGCCATAGCTGTAGTACCAAATAATCATGTTTTAAAATGAAGATACATGTTTGCAAAAGCATGTGTTTCATTCAGAACCGCGCATCAGAGACCTGTATAATGAATGGATGTGCATGCTGGTTGAAATGTTAGTATTGTGTTAGCTACAATTACTGTAAAGCTGCCTGCACTGTCTCTCAATTGTAGAGTAGGCGGGGCCATCAGAGTTTACAGTTCTTATTGTCACGTGACTTGACTGGAACGTGGAAGCGTGTTAAGATCTCCACGTAGATTCAAAAGCATCAGAGCAGTGTTAAGACAGACATAGAGAAAATTAATGAAAACTCCTGGGGCCGGTTTTTCAAAGCGTGTAATGTGGATTACATTTATCCAGATTATAAATAATTACGAATACGAAATCTCTTTTTTTTTTTAACATGCATCAAAACTGATTGCAATTATATATTTAAAAAAAAAAGTTTAAAATAATTGAAGTTACATTTGACGTTTTTTATTCTTTAAAACAAGATAAGGAGTGTCAGTAAGTATGTTCAATAGTTTTCTTTACTAAAATATAAGTCTTATTGTGTCCAAAGGTAATGAATTATATTATAATTAGACAGCAGCAGAACAGTCAAAGAATGTAGTATTGCCACAGCGACACAAGGTGGCAGCATAGACAACCAAAAAACACAAACATTCACACGCTTTATTATCTTTTTTTTTTTATTTTTATTTTTTACTATATTCCAGTTACAAACTATGCATAAAGACACAACATATCAGATAAAACATACAACAAGTTTAGCTCCACTGATGAACGTCACTTTATTATATATTTAAGAAATATTATCAAAGCAGCACCCGCACACACGGTGTTAATGCATGCTGTTAAACTAGTTTGTGTCCCTTGTGTAATAAACTGCGCGATGCGTTTTCCTCTCGCGGGTCACACAGCAGACGACATTTAGGTGCCAGATTGGTATAGAATTGTTTTCAATCCAGAATTAATGCAGAGAACGGCGATGTCGTCTTGATCTGTGAGCCTGCAAGACAAAGAAAAAAAACCTTCACTTTACAAACATTCCGCCTGCCTGTCTGTCTGTCCGTCCGTTACCAGACAGTGTCTCTGTCTGTAGAAGCCCAGCTGTGGCAAACTAATGCCTGACCCGTTGACCTGTTCTATAAACATTGCGTCTAAATAAAACCGCAGAAAATACAGTATGACTTCATTCGTAGACACGATACAAAGAAGCAAGAATGCTAAATCCAATTTTAAAAAGTTACGTAATACAAAAGATAATATTAATATCCTATCCTATACATGTATTGAAATATTATTAGCGTTCGGATCTAATCCTACGCAGACTGCACTGTCCGTTTTTTAAACTCTTACCTTGGCTAACTCCTTTTGCATCTCATGAAGTCTCTCAACTGCAAAACACAGAAACATACATCAGCTTTTAAGATAGAAGGAAACACTGTTAAAAACACACACACACACACATTCATTTAGAATACCCGTATAGCCTATTTGTAATAACATTACATTCAAATATATGATGGTAAAGTATATTTGTAGGTATTTTCCGACCAATATGTTTTGATATAGTTTATTTTTACTGTGAACAAAAACAGCCATTAGAACTGTAATTGTTTTTACGGTGATTTCTAGTAAATAGCTTTGAGGATATATGATGAGGGTGGTAAGATATCGTATACGCCATACAGCAATGTGCATTGTATAAAGGTACTGGGCCATATTATGTTTAATACAATCTAATATAAGTTAAATAGCAATGGGCTTTATAGCGTTGGCCCGCATGGCGCATTCTCTAAGAGATCCCATTACACGCACTTTGTCTTTGCGATCTAACCCATGTTGCTCTTTCGGCCTCCGGTGCCTCGTTTTGTTTAGATGAAGCGCCATTCTTATCACGATGCGTCCTGTATGTAACGCATATAAAGGGAAAGCTCTATTTAAAGCTCTCTGGTTTCATACTGAACCCCAGTATCCTCTGGTTCAGTGTGTGGGACCCAAAGAACGGAAAGGGCATAAGGTGTATTTAATAATACATCATAATAATACCTTTTTTTACAATATTCTACTACAATGATTCAATAATGCTGAACTATTGCGATACATATTATGGTTGAAATGTGTAAATTAATATCCGTACCGGTAAAAATAAATAAATAAAAAAAAAATACCACGCACCCTGTTTTGCTTTAAATAAGCACAGCGACACCACAGCGAAGAAAATGAAGAGGCAGCTCAGTCTAATATTCCACGGCAGCAATGCGGGATCAAACCCGTGTGCAGAAGACCCACTGTCCTGGTTTTCTGAAAAAAACGGAAGAAAGTTGTGAACAGGTTTTATTTTTTTTTTTTTTTACAGATTGCGGGAAATAAACGCTGGAGTGATCAAGCAGAGAACTAATTTGCCTTGGGAAATAAACTGTAAGCGCACTGTACAGAATTTTGGGTTTATTTGTGAGCGATTAATGCAGGTTTCACGGTATCTTTATATATTCTGAATTTGTGTTCATTTGGATATAAAAGGTACCAAAACGAGAGCACCGTCCATCGTATGTAATGTGACACTAATTAAAAGTGTAAGTATAGCAAACAAAGCTGCGTTTTCAACCTGCATAGTGTGTGTTTATTTGATGTAGAACAAATCTTGTGTGAGTGGACTTGCCACGCTTAACTTTCACAAGACAGCAACAACGACAACAATAATAATAATAATAATAATAATAATAATAATAATAATAATAATAATAATAATAATAATAAATGGATTTTCTTTTTTATGCATAAAAAAATTTTATGAAAATTTTTTCTTTCCTTTGTCAACGAGGCGCAGCCGAAAAGTTGGCTTATTTTGATTCATTTTCTTAAAAACGTATACAAAATAAAAGCACGTACGTTTCTTATGCAATAATATCTTTCCTTTTGCTCTGGTCCCGCATACAATGGCCCATGAGCTAACTGTAGAAGGCAGTGGAGCTCCTACCTTTACTTCTTGGGTAAACAGCCAGCACCGACCCGTTCCCGGTTCTTGTCCCCGCTGACAGCAGCTCTACCTCGCAGTAATACACGCCGGAGTCATAGGTATGAGGGTGGAGCAAGTACAATGAAGCGTCCTTGTTCGTCCTGAATTCATGCGATGTGACGACTCCAGCTGAGTGTGTTTCATTGGAAACCTCGCTCCTCTTCCCATCGCTCCGGACCCGGTACCACATAAAGGACCCGATTCCAACCTGCCCGCTGCTGGTGTTGAAAGCGCACCCAAGGCGCGTCCTGTCTCCCGCGGTTGCATTGACCTCTGGCTCCTGGTAAACCTGGAGCTCCTCGGCAAACACTACAGAAATATAAGCTGTAGAAAATGTATGAGAAATATATGAGAAATGTAAATACTTCACATAAGCACCGTGTGGGGATTCAGAAACATTATCATGGAGCTAAATATTGTGCGCGTTGTGTAATATTTAAAACTCGAAACAAATATTGTTTCACCAAAATGGAATATGTATTTACAGTAAACTTACCCTGAAATGTGAATTATGACGCTGCTATAGAGTGTCAAATAACAAAAACTATGATCACTGTGTACTGTTATTTCATTTTAAGAACATACAATTACAAAAATCAAGTTCTATTCATCACACGTGTTGCCTGTTTTTAAAATGAAATAACAGAACACAGTGATCATAGTTTTTTGTTATTTGACCCCCAGTTCCAATGTTAATGTAGAGTACACATTTGATTACAGTATAGAGTGGAACACTGGCTCGATACAGTGGGAAATACTATTTTACAAAAACACTGCAAATACACTGCAACATGTAAGCTTTGGAGTAAACGGATAGTTCCATTCACGCAGAAGATTATAGCTGTAATAGAAACTCTTTCACATTACAATTCTCATCCATTTCTTAAACAGCGTGACCATAGTGCTATTGAATCAATTATTCGGTATGTGCCGCGAAACCAGCGAGCCCATTGCATGACAATACACTACAATCCTGTTACTGGTTCGGTAACTAAAGTATAATTACAATATATTGCTCTTGTCTTCCAATCTCTGCGATTGTTACATTTGACACAACTGTATGTTAATGTCTGTGTTTATTCCACATTTTGATAATGTCAAAAGAGAGACATGCTCAATCCTTCAAGCTTATGAGGAATGTGTCCGCGATCAAGCTACACACCTCCGTGAGTGGAGAGGAGTTGAAATGAAGGAAGAGTGGATACAAGATACGACCAAGACTGTGACAGAGGGGTCCTACCATACTTTCATAAAATACAATGTATTAAAACGCGTTTCAAATGAAACGCAGGTAATGTTCAAAGACAATGTGCGCTTTCAAAATATTTTCCATATCAAAACATGTTCTAATTGTGAAATATGTACGTATTAAATATAAAAATCATGAACGTTAACACACACACACACACACACACACACACACACACACACACATATATATATATATATATATATATATATATATATATATATATATATATATATATATATATATATATATATATATATATACACACACACAATGTGTGTGTTTATTAATGTGAGTTTGCAATACGCTGAATTTATAAATAGGATGACTTAAACTTTAAAAAAAAAAAATCCTTAAAGTTAAACGTTGTCTATTATAACACGTTTGACTTTACTTGCACCGAAAATGCACTTTGGCATCGAGAGGAGCAAGCAAGGCCCCTATTCTCTATTCTTATCAGTAATCCTGCGCTTTCAAACAGGGCAACGACACTATTAAATGTATTGTTATGTTACTACATCAATCGCAAAAAATAAGTGTCACGGAGACATTTATAGAAATGAACCTTTTTGTTCATTTTTAAATGTTTTACTGTTTTTAGTTTAAACCGTGATTATGCTGCACATAAACTTGAGCACAACTGCATTGCATATATTATAGTAAGAGTCACGATTGCATGGGCTGCGTGCTAAAACCGCTACTGCTTCTAAATCAATTAGCCTACATTTTCCTATAACCGATGGATCTGTATTGTAACAATAGAAATTGTGGAATTTAATTGAAGTATATTAACACGGAAAGCTTCGGTTTTAGTCTTTCATATGATAAATGTAACCAGATCACACTCAAATATGCGCGGGATTTAAAACAGATTAATACCGTTTTTGTTCTTGTATATATATTTAACTTGTCACTCGGTTTTTCGTAAACAGTTTAAAAATAAATAAAACCCCAAAATTAGAACCCCAAGTAATATATGAAAATATATTTTAAGTTTTATTGTAGCTGTATTTTTGGTAAAGTCCATGCATTTCCATGCATCAGATATATTGTAGAATATATTTTCCAAATGTATTTTGATATGAGACGTGCATATATTAGGAAAACCGTTACAGGTTACATTTGATAATAGTATACTAAATATATGTAAGTACATGGCGTATTTTCTCGTGCATTCAAGATTTAGATTATAAAGAGAAAGTTATAAAACACACCAACGCGTTATTTATGTATGTGTGTATTTATCATAAACTTTAAATAGAATGTCATATTTTTAAACCGTTCTCTTCAGACATTTTGAAAGGAGAGAAAACACTGAATAACAAAAGAAAAACAGAACGATAAGTAACCCTGTGCTTACGCGCGTTCATCGGGGTGTTTCTAATTTGGTTACTTGGTTAAAGACTCTGAAATAGGACCATGTGGCGCGTTATTATCGAAATAGATGTTATTGAATTTCAGAAGGATTTGCTTTACCTGTTTCCAAAGCGAGGATCAGTATAATAAAGCGTTTGGCAGCGTCCATCCTTGGTCGTTGCTCGAGTCGTTATCTATAAATCGATTCATTTCAGGGTCTGGTAACACTAAAATGACTCGATGACCTCATGGAATGTGTTGAGGTAAAAACAGAATCACACCTCAACGCCGTGCTGCAGTTGTTATCGTGTTGTCTATCTGTACATACGACCATTTCCTCTAATTTACCATTATCTATCTATCTATATATATATATATATATATATATATATATATATATATATATATATATATATATATATATATAT
Source organism: Acipenser ruthenus (assembly GCF_902713425.1). Classification (NCBI taxonomy): domain Eukaryota; kingdom Metazoa; phylum Chordata; class Actinopteri; order Acipenseriformes; family Acipenseridae; genus Acipenser; species Acipenser ruthenus. Next base: position 9,402 of record NW_026707553.1, read on the forward strand.
ATATATATATATATCTATATATATATATATATATATATATATATATATATATATATATATATATAGTAAATATAATGAGTTTATTCACCTGGTGTAAGATAAGGTAGCAAATTAAAGCTATTTACGTCTGAATAAAATAAGGTTTATTTGAAATAGGTAAACAGTCTTTAAAATCGATACTTTATTATTATTATTTATTTCTTAGCAGACGCCCTTATCCAGGGCGACTTACAATTGTTACAAGATATCACATTATTTTTACATACAATTACCCATTTAAAAAATTGGGTTTTTACTGGAGCAATGGTGTGTGTGTGTGTGTGTGTGTGTGTGTCTGTCTGTCTGTCTGTCTGTGTGTGTGTGTGTGTGTGTGTGTGAGTGTTTGTGTGTCTGTGTGTGTGAGTGCCTGCATGCCTGTGTGTGTGTGTGTGTGTGTACAAGGTATGGGGCTCTATTTATTATTGCTGGTTTTCAGATTACGCTGTAGTTCATTTTCTAAGTAGTAGATTAAAGATCGTGTTTTTTGTTTGCAGCTTTCCTTCAACAACTTACGTGCACTTGATTTAAAAATGTATCACGCCGTACTTTGTTTTAGATCGATTCATTATTTCAATTGCTCTAATCTACTACTATTTTATAAACGCAAGAGATATATTAATAGAAAAGCAGAGGAGAAAATAGAGAGGAAGCCATTCGGCCCATCTTGCTCGTTTGGTTGTTAGTAGCTTATTGATTTCAGAATCTCATCAAGCAGCTTCTTGAAGGATCCCAGGGTGTCAGCTTCAACAACATTACTGGGGAGTTGGTTCCAGACCCTCACAATTGTCTTCATACAGGATCGTCTTCAGTTTCATGCACTATATAAATGTACCAGATGGTTTGATCATTTTATTTAAAAGCATATGCATGTAACCTGTGTATTATCATTAACTTTTTTTTTTTTTTTTTTTTAATCAAATTACCCTGGTTTCCACGATGGTCGGATCCTGTCGGATCACCTTCAGATCGGCTTCGGTTAAAGTGAATTTTCTGCATAAGGGGGTCACTGGCAAGACAAGCCCAAGCTGAACACGAAAAGATTTGGGGTTTCTAAAAATGTAAATTGTGTGACATGCTATACAAATGTATCGTGTTTTTCCTATTTTTTCTGCTATGTACTGTACAGTGCTTTGCGATACTTTTATATAAAAAGCGCTATATAAATGCAATAAATAAATAAATAATATAACATACATAATTTATATCAGTAAATAAACAACCAATATCAAAGTACTTTTTAATAGTTCTATTATTATATAATTAAAATATGTGTTATGTTGGCCTTTGATCATTCAGTAGGCCTATTATTTTGATCGACACACACACACACACACATTATGCTCAATATTTTAATTTATGTGTGTTTTTTTACATGCATTTATGTTTGTATTTTGTTTTATAATTCACTGATGCTGAAAATAGAATGTATTTAAAAGGTGGGCAAAAAAAACGGAATATTCTACAATTTAGCATTTGCTGTTTTTCGGTAAATACCTATTTTTAGACAGCGGAATACCGTAAAATAAACTTTTTTTAACTGTAAAAAATACAGTTCTAGTTACACACACACACACACACACACACACACACGTTTGCATTCCTATATTTGTGGGGACTTCTCACTATATTTTTATTTAGGCCTACTATTTCTAACCAGTCAGACAAAACTCCACACAGGTTGAAAGTCGACAACAAACTAAATATTTTGACACAAAAGGCATATTTAGTTCTTTAAAAAGTGTTTACAAAGTGGAGACGTCCCAACAACGTCGTTTTTTCAGGAGTTACTATCTTTGTGTGGACATTTTCTCAATTTTTGTCCGTACATTGACAGTAATACCAGTCCATACACACACACACACACACACACACACACACACACACACACACTCATACACACACACACACACACACACACACACACACACACACACACGCATATTTGAGAAATACACTTATTAACAGGCTCTCGGCTGAGACTTCCCAGGCCGGGCCCTTGCCCCAGGGTTCAGTTGCTTAGCAACTAGTGTGAAAAGAGGATGTGGTTACTATGTAGTACTTTAGTCGTTTAGAGGGTCACAAGAGTGAACAAAATACAACCAATGAACACTGCAACGGCTTGCATTAGGCTACATTAAAACCAATAGCAACTCTGTATCCAAGGTGTGGATTAGTAAGTGTGAACACGCTGCGTGTGGTTTCAAGTGCGGGGAGGCATTGCAGAGGTACAGGCAGCATCTGTGCGATTCCTTGACAGACATTTCTGTCAGTGTTTTGTTTCCAACCACAAAACCACCGTGCTGTCAAAGACGCGATGTTGTACATTTCTTTTTCACAAAGCACCTTATGTCCCACGATGAAGACACGCGTGTTTCAGTCGAGAAAAGCCTTTAGAAGATAATGATCGGTTTGCTTGTGTAAACGCTTTTCTGAAAGCGACGTGCTGGCCAGGAGCTAGTTTCAGAAAGAACTTCAACAACAGTAACCCGCTAAACCCCGTTTAATTCATTATGAAAGAACACAAATAAGCAAAACGAAAGTGCCGTCTTTTAAACATTCTGAGCTATCCGAGCTTATATCTGCAAAACTATACCAACCTGAGACTCTAACTATAACACGCCAGCTACAGCCTGCTAAAGTGTTACTGAAGTGCTTGTGAAGATGGCCTCCCATAATCTGCGTTTAAAAAGAATACTTCACATGTTCTACATATTCATAATATTATTTACTGTTTAACTCATGTTACGAATAGCCTACTAAGACCTTGGGAATTGAAGTGGATTCGCAGTTTAGACACGTACCGTCAATAGATTTACCGCAGTGTAAGTTCCACATTTGTTCAATGCCAGTATAGCTTCTATGTTAACATAACCTAGCCAGATAAAGCTGACTGCTACTTTTCAGTAAGCTTCTCCTGACACAATAAAATAGAATTAACGTTACATTTCTGCAGGAGAGATCTTATCCCCTACCTCCTTTAACAGAGTTCCAGCCAAGACTTGGCAATCAGTTTCTTAACTCTTCGCACTAACAATATCAGTATTGCCCCCCCCCCCCTTTAATCGAGTACTACCCAAAGCTTTACATTCACTCACATGTCAGTGCCACGAATATCATCACTGCCCCTCTTAAACGGAGTGCTAAAGCTTTAAAGTCTATTCCCTGACCTCTTGTTAGCACTAGCAACATTGTAATTGGTTTTAGTGCGTGTGTGTGCGTGCGTGCGTGGGTGGGTGCGTGCGTGCCTGCGTGCGTGTGTTTTACTCAAAATAACCAACTTCCCAACAGTTTTGATATGTTTAACATACCTTTGTCAAGGGAAAGTGTGTTTGAAAAACAACAGTGACGTATTTTATGCTTTTAATGCCATGGCACATACAGTCACTTATTTCTGTTTAACTCTATTAGTGTGTTTGTGATGTCATTTATTGCATCGTTAATGATGAAACAATCTTCTATTCCATTTAACCCTTCAGGTATCGTGGTATTGAGTCTGTCTATCCATTCATTTTCCTTTATGTTATGTTGATTTTTGGTAAAGTGTGGATCTATTATTTTTATGATCTCTTAATCCTACAAGTCCAGGTGATGTAATGCTTTTGGCCACAGCTGTACAAAGTGTAACTGGAGGAGCGGTTCAGAAATAGCGCTGCTGTTCTCATTTATGTTTATCATTATTACTCAGCGCATACAGACTGTGTGACTGTCAGAACAATTTCCCATCTAAAGTCATTCATCTTACATCCACGCACGCACGCACGCACATGTTTGCATTCACATTCCTATATTTGTGGGGACTTCTCATTGACTCTTATTTTTATTTACAATTTCTGACTCCAGTCAGAGAAAACTCCACACAGGGTAAAAGTCGACTGCAAACTAAATATTTTGGCAGTGGCAAAGTGTTTACAAAGTCTTGCCCTTCTCCTCCAAACGTGTCTCTGCCTCTCCTCAACAAGAGCCAAATGTCTGCGCATCAGGAAGTGACCCACAGCAGCCACAGGTCTCTACAGGTGTGTGCTTTTAACTGCCACTGCTAATCAGAAAACAAATAGGTGGCGTCTCCAGGTACATCATTCAGAATCTGCTGTTTGTTTCGATTACTCGTTTTAACTTGCAAAGTTGCCCACGGCAGCAGCTGCACCCACCCTAGCCTGGCAGAATCACGTGACATTACAAAGTTATTTACTGGGTTGGCAAAACAAGCAGGAGAATAAGAGGAATAAGAGCTGTATTTTCATGGCTTATTTCACAGCGTATGACGGTCTGAAAAATAAGTATTTCAAGATACGTTGCGATTAAACATAATGTTTATTAAAGCACATCCAAATAGCGTTGTCGCATTCAGAATGATTATACAGCAAATGAGCCTATTTAAATGTTTACCAGAAAAAACAGAACATTGTAGAATATTTTTTATGTCCTTCTTGTAAATAATGAATAAAAATAAATGTTGTTTATTGTTATAAAAGTTCTTATTTAAACGGGTCCAGGAAAAAAAAAAAGTTTCAGTTTCAGTATGTGTTTCCTAAGCAGTGAGCTGGTGTTATCTTCGGTTTGTAAATATTACAACATGCATATTGTTTCTTTCTAATTTATATTTAACTTTCGGTTTGGTTTTCTTAATTATTTTTAGCAGAGTCGTGAAATAGCAACTTAACAGCAACTGTGATCCGCGCGGTTTCATTATTAGGAGAGGATAAGTCACCCAGTTGGCAGACAGAGAGACAGGCAGTCACAGCTTATACTATTGCTGTGAGATGCAGCTTTTTTTTATCAGCGTGAGAAAATAGATTGCTTTTAACCCGGGAAATATACAGAGAACTTGGACAATTAAATAATGGAAAAACGCTTCAGAAGACTATAATATTGTGAGGCAGCGAATTACACCGCCACAAAATAAAACGATGTACTTGTTACTGCAAGAGCCATTCTCCACAGCAAAGCAACAACACTGACGACTTTAAACACAGGGCTTTGATAACCACACACAACGACAGAACTAACACCGCGAATGCTGGAAAACATACGAGCGCAGAGAAGCCGACTTTGAGTGTGTGAGCGAATGTTTCTACTTTCAGACTACAGAACCCTGTTGAAACATATTTGTTAGCGCTTCATGTATGTAAATGCTGGACATGGTCATTTTCTTTTTTTCTTGTTTTACAAAACGGACATTTAATTTGTTTTGAAGTAAATTAAACGATGTTTTGATGGATCGGACCCACTACCCAACATTCAGATAACGAGCTAATTATTATTATTATTATTATTATTATTATTATTATTATTATTATTATTATTATTATTATTATTATTTATTAGCATATGCCCTTATCCAGGGCGACTTACAATTGTTACAAGATATCACATTATTTCATATTATCCCCATTATTTCACATTATACAAATATCACATTACCATATTTTTTATTTTTTTTATTTTTATTTATTTTTAGATGTTATAGGGAGGAACGCGTTTGCCGTCGAGACAATCGTAGTTTAATCTGTTGTAAAATCAGCCATTAACTGATCTTTATGCAAATACAAGTTCGATCTTGTATGAAGCAGCCGATTAGATCTTACTTTGATACATCAGCAAACCTGTTCAACCATCTTTCAGTTCCTGGACTTTTTATTTAAGTATTTATTTATAATAGGCGCGAATTTGTCCTGCAAATGTATATTTCATTTAAATGTATGAAAATTAGTCCCGGAAGTGACACATTTTTACACTATTACAATAGGCCAACATCAGTGAAGTTGAATTTCTGGGATATCGTTAGGTCTGAAATGCGTAAATCAATATCGGTAACAAATAAAATAAATAATAAAAACTCACCCCGTTTTGCTTCAAATAAACACCACCACGGCGCAGACAACGATCAAGCAGCCAGTCTAAAATCCACGACAGCAATTCGGGGTCAAAACCGTGTGTCCAACTGTCTTCAGTTTTCTTAAAAAAAAAAAAAAAAAAAAAAAAAAAGGCAAGGAAGTCGCGCAGGTCATGTGGACATAAAACAATACAAGACTATAATACCTGTTATGAATTTGTTTAGTTACTGATGGGTTTATTTTTGTTATTGAAAAGCATTTCCAACTACAGAAGCAACGTTGTATTCAGTTTAATATTCAATTTATATATTTTAAATTTACAGCAACAAAAAAACGTTAACACGCCACTTTAACCACTGATAATCAGAGGGGAAAAAACCTCTGTTGTCTCCGGCACATAATTTTGAATCTACTGCTTGTTTCGATTCCTCATTTTAAGTTGTAAAACACAAAGGACCTTTTCTGGAATACAAAACAAGACAGAGCGGCGGTGCTTTCCAAATGACAGTAGCCACAGTTATTTCCTTTGTTTGCAAAAAAAAAAAAAAAACCCAGGACATGCGCTTTGGTGATATACAACAACAGCTGTTGAGCCGAGCCTTCATAAACACACCTGTGTTCAATTTGGAACACGATTAGAAGTTCGAAGGTCCACCAGCTTGGAGAATTCTGGAATAAGGTATTTCTGCTTGCATATCCGTATACATGATCTGTGCTTTGTATTCATGTATTTATTTTATTTAAAATTCACATGAGCATTATTTGACACCGTTTAAATGTATATTTGGATTGTTTAAAATAAATATATGAATGTATTATTATATGCAAATTGTTAATATACTCGGAAGAGATGTAGTTTTATTATAATATTTTAAAACGCAAATGGTTCTCATAATAAGGTCTGGATTTGGAAGACCTGTAATTCTAAAGTATTTTTTTTTAATTGAAAGTAAATACTCTTCGCATTGTAGCAGTAAGCCTGTCTGTAAGATAGCCCTGTAATGTTTTCTTTTTGTTGCTGTTTCTGCAGATGCCACTGATTTTCCTGGTCGGTTTGTCCCCTAACTAATTTCCCATAATAATTAGGCTAATTATATTTTGTATTTTTAGGGCCCTATTCTAACTTGGTTTTGCGCTATTTATGCGCTGTTACACTAAAGGCTGGTTCACACTGGGCATACGATTCAGACGGACGCTACGAACGCATCAACTAACAACTCAGGAATTTAAACCGTGTTTGATGCGTGTCTTTCAGCAGCCTACGTACAGTGTTTACTGAAAGCGGGCTGGATAAATCGAGCGGGTCAGCTCAACCACCGGCGTAGATTTAGCTAGGGACGGTAGGGACATGTCCCTACCAATGTCAAGGGACCGTTGAATTGTCCCTACCAATAATTTTGATAAATCTGAAACGTCTTTTGTCAAGTCATTTTATCCGCTCCACAAAGGGTTAACTCTCTCAAGATCCCCCCCCCCTCTCGTTACTCCTCCCTCCTCCAAAAAAACAAACAAAAAAAAAATTTGATTGGCTTAGGCCCTTCCATAATGCATCACTGTAACACAGACTCAGTGCGCGGCTGAGGTCAGGGACCAGCAGAGTGTGCTGTTTTCATTGAAGTGCGAAAGTGCACAAGGACTCGGGAGTGAAAGGTAAATCTCCGGGTTTAAAATAAAAAATTCTAGCCATTCTTAAACGGTGTATATTGTGCCACAATTTTCACATTTATTTAAAAAAATAAGAATAAATAAAATCAGTTTAATTCGATATTTAGTTTGTGTTTGTTGGTTAATGCGTTGTCACATTATTTCAATCCTCCTCCTTCCTCCCCTTGTAACTAACTTACTCCTTGCTTGATATTTTTGTATCGTGTGTGTAAAAAGCGAACACGAACAGTGTATTTGATTGAATTGACAGTGTGACTATCTAGGCGGCTAAATAAATACACTATATTATATAGGCAGTAATAAAAAAAATATAAAAAGTCAAATTAATCGGGGGGGGGGGTCGGACGACGACAGATATACAAATAAATTTCAGTGCGGCGTGAGTAAAAAAAGACGCTCATCTGATGTTGCCGCTTGCCGGTCAGTCTCATATGAGTGTGACCCACTGACTGAATGAAAGCCAGGTGCCGGGGCTGAAGGTATTGTCAGGTCGTCAGCAACATAGTTTGAGTGAATAAACCTACCGACCTACCTACCTATTACGTTAGCGACCCATTGCTAGCTGCTAACCCCACGTCCTTGGTGGCTAGCTAGCTTGTTTCACAGCTAAATCATTATGTGTGTGTGTGTGTGAGAGAGAGAGTGTGAGTGTGGGTGTGCGTGAGCATGTTTTGATATCGTCATTCAACTCACGTTAGCTAATCACTTCAATTTGGCTTTAGGTGACAAGCATAATAGCAACCAAAAAAAGAAAGATGGACATAAGGAAGTTTTTTTTTTTACAAAAAGTCAAAGTGTAAGTAGGAAGATGTTATTAAAGTAAAACACAATTGGTAATGATTCTCATAGCAAATGAAAAAATAATTTACTAATGAAGTTAGCAGAGTCATACTTTCTCTTTAAACAGCATGCATCAATTTATCATTTTATCAGGCGAGTGAAGCAGTGCAACCTGGTAAAAGCAGTACAGAGGCAGGTGGAGCAACAGGGTTGCAGGTGAGGTCTGTAATGGCTTAGTGATTATAACAGTGAAAGTGTTAGACTCAGTTTTGAGATATATTATTGTTTGAGGCACATTGTGATATGATAGTAGGCTAATGCTGTATGGTAATACTCAGCAAATAAAGTTAGCATAGCCATATATTTTCTCTCTATATGGCATGCATCAGTTTATTATTTTATCAGGTGAATGAAGCAATGCACCCAGGTACGAGCAGCAGCACAGACACAGGAGAGGCAGGCAGAGCACGTGAGCGTGCATGTGCTCATGCTTGTAGTGGCAGGGGTAATGGTAGCTTACAGTAAGGCTGGGATAGGTTATAATTCAGGTTATTAGTAATTCTATAGCAGGGATGTCAAACCAGCTTCCAGGAGGGACACTTTATCATAGTGTTTTAAGTGTATACCAGCCAACTTCATGTCAATCAGATTGTCCTCGATTCATGTCCAGCATTCATTTCAAGCCACCAGAAGTTACCATTTAACAGCTGTCTCCTAAAAAATTTCTTCCCGGGGGGGCATGCCCCGGAACCCCCCTAGCGACCGTGACTCTGCCCCCCTAAAAAATTGTGTCCCCACCAATGTTCAAACCAAACCTACGCCCTTGATTCAACAAAGTCTGAGTGAATGGCAGTGATTTTACCATTAAACTAATGGTGGTATTTGCTGTCAATCACACAATATTTTTTTTGGATCAGCTGTTTATAAAAAAGAGGCGCTTTTTATACAAAAAGTGTTGTTTTTTTGCAAAATCACACAGCCGCTTCTTCATTAACTCTCTCTCTCTCTCTCTCTCTCTCTCTCTCTCTCTCTCTCTCTCTCTCTCTGTTTGTTTGTTTGTCTATCTATCTATCTAACTACATTGTGGTTAATTCATAAGAGACAAAAATCAGATCAGCATGTTTTCATTTAAGCTCACTGGCACCTGGCCAGCAGGGTTCGCTGTAGCGCGAACCGGTTAACTATCTCTACGTACTTTACTATAGATATCTGTCTATTCCATTCGTGCCACCAGTTGAAAGGGAGCTACACCTGTGCTTTCACAGAGATGATGGTCCAGTTTTGTGGCTGTCGTTCACAAAAACATAATGACAGGTTTTACAAGCAGCGAATCCAGTCACATGTTCATTATTTTCATATGCTATGATTCCAAAAGTATTCCACACTTGTGATTCACCTCGCGCACGATTACACGATATAAACCCTGCGTTACCTTTTGCTTCACCTCGTCCACATGTACGTTTAATATCACCAAGCAGAGTCAGCTGACTCCCCCCCTAATAGCCTCCTGCTTAGTACAGGAAATACCGGTTAAAATTGTTAATAACAACAGCTTGCTTAAAGCACTGCTTTTTCCAGCGGAAGAAGGACTTGTAGTCCGAAATGTAAATACACCAGAAAAAGACAAAAAAACTCATTAGTCATCTTGTTTTCGTTCATTGCTTTGGGCAGGGGCGGTAGAATATGCCCATAGAAACGCCCCCCCCCTCACATTGCCGCAGTACTGAAACAGAGAACCAGCGCAAAAGCCGAGGCAGCGTCGGCGCGCAATGCGTTATGGGTACACGCAGCAGCAGCAGCAGAGACAGCGGAGCCCGGTGATGTCATTCTATATTTTCAGACACTGGGATCTTATTGGCTAGAGTGGTGGTGAAATACTCCCTGCTACTGTTTCAAACAGCAGCAAATACGAATACATGAACGTTTACTTTTAATATTATTACTTTATTCATCAGCTACAGAAGCTTTTTTTTTTAAATCTATTTTTTGTTCGAAAGTAATTTCGTTGAAGATTTCACTGCAACTCCTAACATGATGAACAACGCATCGAAGACGTTTTTTTTTAAATCTATCTTTGTATTACTATATAGTGTTATTTGTATGGAGGAACTCTCCCGCCCTGAGCTGAGACCCAACGATGCTCAATCTGGTAGGCCGAATGGAATTGTACAATAGAATATTATTTCTGTATTTATTATTATTATTATTATTATTATTATTATTATTATTATTATTATTATTATTATTTAGTCATTCAGCAGACGCTTGTATCCAAAGCAACTTACAGAGACTTGGGGGTGAACTCTGCATCACAACTGCTGTTGCAGAATCAGAGTCTTGATTCGATAACAACAACAAAAAAAAAACAGATGAAAGATATCAACGGTATATAGAAGCAAAAAAACGGATTTATCTTCCATTTACCTTTATTTTCATTCTTTGGAGTATATACTTTGACACAGAAAAAAAAATCATGTTTACCAAATAAAAAATAAATAAATAGTAGTATGAGATTAAAACATTTTGCATACGATGTATTTATTAATCCTTTAGTAAACAAAACAAAGTACTTTTTAAAATAATGAAAGTATACACGTTAGAAAAATATATTTCATTTCAATGTAATAGACAGTAATTATAAAGTCTTGAAGCATTTCTTAAGCTTCCATTGTAACTGTCTTGTTTGTAGAAAGTATAATCAGAAGTAGTTATGTAGTCGTGTTATTGCGAATTGGTTAATTTTCTCCTGATTGGGGTCTTTCAAGACTGTGGTAAAGGTATATGTTAATCGTCCATTTTATACAAACGATATCTGGGTATTTTAGAAAAACAAAATGGTGCAATACATGCACAACTTCATTTGATGCAGAGGAAATGAAAAATACTCCCCAAATCATTCATTTATTATTATTATTATTATTATTATTATTATTATTATTATTATTATTATTATTATTATTATTATTATTATTTAATCTTAAAGGCCAGTCAAGACTGATTACAGTTGCATATAGTCTTGGTCGATCTTTGTTAAAGTTATATATTGTTTTATAAATCAGTCATTCTTTTACATCGAATAATAAACATTAAAAAACCCAGACGCACGGAATATACATATTTTAATACATTTAATTTCTTAATATAGGCTTTTTTTCATGAACTGATAAACAAAATGATGTACTGTTTTTTTTATGTTTTCGGTCCTTTGTATAGGCCTACTTTATCCAAACAGTATCAAAGTTAACAAAAAAGTTTAAGACACACATTTTTACACTAAATAAAAATGAAGCGTCGTATTAGGAAATTATTATGAATCAGTAATTTAGCATACGCTTCTATCCAGAGCGACTTACTTCAACTACCGCAAAAATCTAAACACATTTTTGAAACCCAGATCTAATAAATAGGGCCTGCTCGTGTGCTTTTTTTTGTGTTTGTTTTTTGTTTTAATTAATATTTCATTAATATTGTATTTGTTTCTTTTTAGGTGCTGAGGAAAGGCGTGCAGTGATTGGAGACGATTTCACGTTTTCTCTACGTTCAAATAAATCAAACCTGCAGGTTGAGTTCAGGCCTAAATCTGAAGAAAGTGTGCACGTGTGGTTTGTCATCAACACCACCGTGAGATGTGACTTCAAAGAGTATGAGCGGAGAGTGTCAGTCCGAGACAAGGTGTTACACCTGAGCAGCGTGACCAAACGAGACGAGGGGTCTTACACTGTCTGGGAGAAACGATCGAGCAAGGCTGTCCAAAACGTCCGTCTCTCCGTGCAAGGTGAGGATACGGTACCGCAATGCATTAAGGTAGATAAATACATACACGACTGCCAAAATAAATAAATAAACACATACAAATGCAAACTACACCGAGATTTTATATGGAAATTATTTACGATTAAATGTCACATCTCAGTTACGTCTTAAGAGGCGGCAAAATGTGAAGATTCTAAGACATTACAAGATACAAATGAAATAATATCGCGGGTCCTGAAAGCAGGCTATGTTTCTGGCATTTGAAATAATTATGTTTTGTTTCACTTTCCACTAGCTGCAAAGAAACAAGGTAATATAATAAACAAAAAACAAAAAAAACACTGACGGCATCAATTGTCTTTCATTAAATTAAAAAAAATACTAGTAGTGTTCTTGAAGTACAATTTTCATAGCATCATTAAGCCAACTTTGTGGAATTTTTCTCACTCAGTTTGATGGCATTCCACACCATAGCTTAGGCCTATATTGTCCAGATATATTTGTGTTGTTTGCAATGTACCATGTCTTAAATACCCCCTTGATATTGTATTGTACTGCTAATGCATGTACCGTGCATCAGAAACTACATTTTTGTTTGTGTATGAGTTATTTTCTAACACGAAAGAGGGCCTACAACTAACGATATGGATGGGTTCGGTTCACAAATTCTTGACTTTAAAAAATATTTTTTTGTATATCTATATATATATATATATATATATATATATATATATATATATATATATATATATATCTATATATATATATATATATATATATATATATATATTTTAGCTCAAAGAGCCAGCTGCCCAACGTTTCGATATGTTGTACATATCTTTCTCAAGGGAGCCTGTGTTTGAATCCAAACATTGGAGGTATTTATAGGTTTTTGACGGCATGACAACTACTTGTTATTGTTTACATTCAAATTAATGATTTATTCTTACATGATGTAATGGTGTTCTATATATTGTGACATCATTTTTACTTCTATCTTTGAATCTGTATTAATTCTAATTAACAGTACTTTACATAAACTTATATTTTTATTATATCATGCAATGCTGGCTCTGAGGATCAGTCTAGATTTGGCCTCCCCAGCGCATCAGCATGCACAACTTTTGAATGAATTTTGTTTATTTATTTAAATGTTATATATTTATTGAAGTTAATTAGTTCATTCTTTTCTGTTGAGTCCGGCTGGCATAATCGTGTTCAGTCTATTTATCCATTTACTTTCTTTTATTCTTCTATATGTCGCATTGTCTAATTTGAGCTGTTCTAATACTACAAACTTTACATCATTTATGTCATGTCCCTGACTGGTGAAGTGCTGTACTATTGGTTCATTCATTTTTTTATTTCTAATTAACGAAAGGTGGTTCTGAATTCTTTTATATAAAGTAGTTCCAGTCTCTCCAACATATTTGATTTCATCACATTTTTCACAGGCTATTCCATAAACAACATTGCTATTTTTACAGTAGGTATTAGTTTTTAGTGGATATGTGGTGTTCTTATGTTTAATTATATTTTTACGGTTGTCTGTGTGTTTACACACTTTACATCTACTAGTGCATATGTTCGTAGAACCTATTTTGTCAATTATTCTTTTATGTTTACTGTGAACTAAAATATCACCTAAATTAGCTTCTCTTTTGAATGCTACAACTGGGGCCTTAAGAAATACTTTTTTTTTATTTTTCTGAATTATGTAGAATCCGCAAGTGTTTCCAAACTATCTTAGAAATATTGGGCAAAAGTTTAGAGTAAGTCATTATTAATGGGACTCTTTTGACCTTTTTATCTCTATTTTTATAATCTAGTAGATCATCTCTTTTTAGTTTATCCACTTTTCTTAACTCCGTCTCTACAATTCTTTCTTTGTATCCTCTTTTTTTAAGATTTGTTTTTAATACATTTCTTTGTTTTACATAGTCACTTTCTTTTGAGCATATTCTTCGTATTCTTATTCCTAGACCCTTTGGGATTGCCCTTTTAGTGTGTATCGGATGTGCAGAGGACATGTGTAAATACTGGTGCATGTCAGTAGGTTTACAGAAGAGGTCAGTCTCAATTGAACCTTCTTCAAGTTTTACTATGGTATCTAAAAATTCTATTTCTTTCCTTGTCCATCGAAGGTCCACCTTAATATTACTGTGTATTTCATTTGCCATTTTATGAAACTGGAAAAGAGATTCTTCTCCATGTGTCCAAACCCCAAAAATATCATCTACAAACCGAATGTATTCTAAAGGTTCTCTTTCTGATTTTCTAAGTAATTGTTCTTCCCATTTCCCCATGTATGTACTGGCAAAATGCATTCCTAATTTAGATCCTATTGCGGTACCATCGTTTTGTTTGTAATTCTTATCAACAAATGTAAAATAACTGTTTTCTAAAACTATGTTGATCATGTTCAGTACCTCTGCTGTAGGTATTGATTTATCTAGTCTATTATCTAGTGCTTTTTGACAAGCTTCTAAAGTTTCTTTACGAGGGACACTTGGGTACAAGGATTTTACATCCATGCAAAATAAAATTGTATTCTCTGGAAGGTTGTGTTTTATTGATTCAAGTCTTTTTAAAAAATGTGTTGTATCCTTAACATAGCTTGGTAATTTCTCAACGTGCGACCTAAGTTGTTTTTCTGCTATTTCAGCTATTATGTGTGTTGGATTATCAATTGTACTGACTATCATTCGCATAGGGTGATTTTCTTTGTGCATTTTAGGATTTCCTCTTGCTAGGCCTGTTCTTGCATTATGTGACTGCATGTATTTTTTTAATTCTTTTGATATAATGCCTTTATTGTATAGTCTCTCCGCAATTTCCTTAACCTCTTTTACCAATTTATTGATCTTATTGCTTTTAACTTCTTCATATGTATATGTATTATTTAATTCACATTCTACAGATTTCATATAGTCATCTGTGTTCATTATCACTATTCCTGAGCCTTTATCTGCTGGTCTTATCATTATATCATCATCATTTAACAACTCAGTCATAGCTTGTTCTTCAATATTGGTTAAATTAAGTTTACATCTTTTCTTTAGTCCTACTATTATTTCTTGTTTAACTACTTC
>NW_026707554.1:12500-15000 GCF_902713425.1 Acipenser ruthenus
CAGAGAAGCATCCCCATAGCATGATGCTGCCACCACCATGCTTCACGGTAGGGATGGTGTTCTCAGGATGATGTACGGTGTTAGGCTTGCGCCAAACATAGCGCTTAGCGTTGTGGCCAAAAAGCTCTATTCTGGTCTCATCAGGCCATAGAATCTTCTTCCACTTGGTCTCAGAGTCTCCCACATGCCTTCTGGGAAACTCTAGCCGAGATTTGATGCGAGTTCTTTTCAACAATGGCTTTCTTTTTGCCACTCTCCCATAAAGGCCAGTTTTGTGAAGCACCCGGGCTATTGTTGCCATATGCACAGTGTCTCCCAGCTCAGCCGTGGAACACTGTAACTCCTTTAGAGTTGCCATAGGCCTCTTGGTGGCCTCCCTGACTAGTGCCCTATACGCCCGGATACTCCGTTTTTGAGGACGGCCTGTTCTAGACAGATTCACAGTTGTGCCATATTCTCTCCATTTCTTAATAATGGACTTTACTGTGCTCTGAGAGGATATTCAATGCCTTGGAAATGTTCTTATATCCTACCCCTGATTGGTGCTTTTGAAGAACCTTATTCCGGATTTGCTTTGAATGTTCCTTCACCTTCATGATGTAGTTTTTGTTAGGAAATGTACTAACCAACTGTGGGACCTCCCAGAGACAGGTGTATTTAACCTGAAATCATGTGACACACCTTAATTGCACACAGGTGGACTCCATTCAACTAATTATGTGACTTCTAAAGACAATTGGTTGCACCAGAGCTTATTTAGGTGTGTCATAGCAAAGGGGGTGAATACTTATGCAATCAATTATTTTCTGTTTTATATTTGTAATTAATTTAGAACAAGTTGTAGATTTTATTTTTCACTTTGACATTATGGACTTTTCTTGTGTTGATCAGTGGCAAAAACTCCCAATTAAATCCATTTTGATTCCATGTTGTAACACAATGAAATGTGGAAAAGTCCAAGGGGGGTGAATACTTTTGAGAGCCACTGTATTTCTTAGCAGACACCCTTATCCAGGACGACTTACAATTGTTACAAGATATCACATTATTTTTACATACAATTATATTATTTTTCTACATACAATTACCCATTTATACAGTTGGATTGTTACTGGAGCAATCTAGGTAAAGTACCTTGCTCAAGGGTACAGCAGCAATGTCCCCCACCTGGGATTGAACCCACGACCTTCTAGTCAAGAGTCCCGAGACCTAACCACTACTCCACACTGCCGCACTGACCATAGTCAAAATTGAGCTACATGACCAGAGTCACCATTGAGCTACATGACCAGAGTCACCATTGAGCTACATGACCAGAGTCACCATTGAGCTAAATGACCATAGTTAGAATAGAATTGACTAGAGTCAGAATAGTGCTACATTGGAGGCTGTGTGGTCCAGTGGTTAAAGAAAAGGGCTTGTAACCAGGAGGTCCCCGGTTCAAATCCCACCTTAGCCACTGACTCACTGTGTGACCCTGAGCAAGTCACTTAACCTCCTTGTGCTCCGTCTTTTGGGTGAGATGTAATTGTAAGTGACTCTGCAGCTGATGCAAAGTTCACACACCCTAGTCTCTGTAAGTCGACTTGGATAAAGGTGTCTGCTAAATAAACACATAATAATAATACATTACCATAGCCACAAAAAACCTTAGTGGACAAAGTGGGTCTGGGTGGCCGAG
Organism: Acipenser ruthenus; assembly: GCF_902713425.1. Taxonomy (NCBI): domain Eukaryota; kingdom Metazoa; phylum Chordata; class Actinopteri; order Acipenseriformes; family Acipenseridae; genus Acipenser; species Acipenser ruthenus. The sequence continues at coordinate 14,182 of NW_026707554.1, forward strand.
CGGCAGTTCCAGGAGGTCGGCATGAAGTAGTGACTTGCTCTCATAATGCTATTAGATAACAGATACACTGGGGGGGTAAGTGCATATTACTAAGGGCATGGTCTTTTGATCAAAAAAATATTTAAGTAAAAATAATAAGTCAAGCCATGTGGGAGGCTCTGCACCCCGGGCAGAGTTCCCATTCACCCCTGGCAGCTTCCACTTCCCTGGAAGTCTGTCTGTTGCCCTCCCGTGCCTGGCGCCAGATCAGGTCGGGCTGGAGGCTCTGTTTTCGGCTTGGGGAGGCGGTGGGTCCCCTTACAGTCCTGGACTTCCATGCTGATGGAAGTATGCTGCCCTCCCGCGCCTGGCGCCAGATCAGGCCGGGCTGGAGGCTCTGTTTTGGGCTTGAGTAGGCAGTGTGGGTCCCTTACATTTTTTTATTTTTAATGCACTTTAAGTCTCTTGCCTTCACGGGGTTTGGAGGCTCTGTTTTGGGCAACAGTGTGCCATTTGTGTCGCTGACTTTCAGTGCACTTGAAGCCTGTTGCCCTCGTGGGGTTTGGAGGCTCTGTTTTCAGCAGCAGTGTGCCGTTTGTGTCCTTGGTGACCTCCATGTTTTTGCTGCTAGAGACTAAGTCCCGTTGTGGACATGGTCGTGTCTACCTTCAATGCGAGCCTTTTGGTGGACATGGTCATTGGCCGAGCACTTTAAAAAAAAAAATCCTATCTTTAACATTAGATGACCATAGTCCGGACTTTTTTGGCTCCGCCAGAAACTAAGAGTTGAAAAAGACATAGTCATGTCGCCTATCTTTAACATGACATGACCATGACCAT
>NW_026707554.1:25000-27500 GCF_902713425.1 Acipenser ruthenus
TCAGTGTTTAATTTCCAGACGATTTTAAACTCGCAGCACATTTGAAATGACCATTGGAACAGTATTTCTTAAAAAAATGTGTATATATTAAATATTTTTAAATAAACTATTTTATATATTTCTTTTCTCAAACAGTTTCCCAGTTTTTAATCATTTGAAACTGGTACTGTCTTCAACATGACTGTTCCTAATGAATTAGCCATTCTCCTTGCATTATGCTGTTGGACTTTTGAATGACAAATGTTCGTTTTGAAAAGTAAATGTTGAAAAACAGGGAAGATCTTCTCCACAGATTAATTACAAATACAAAACAGAAAATAATTGATTGCATAAGTATTCACCCCCTTGAGTCAATATTTGGTAGAGGCACCTTTGGCAGCAATTACAGCCATGAGTCTATTTGGATAAGTCTCTACCAGCTTTGCACATCTGGACACTGCTATTTTTGCCCATTCTTCTTTGCAAAATTGCTCAAGCTCCGTCAAGTTGGATGGGGACCTTTGGTGAACAGCAATTTTCAACTCTTTCCACATATTCTCAATTGGATTGAGGTCCGGGCTTTGACTGGGCCACTCCAGGACATTGACCTTTTTGTTTTTAAGCCACTCCAGTGTGCCTTTGGCTGTATGTTTGGGGTCATTGTCCTGCTGGAAGATGAATCTTCTCCAAGTCCCAGGTCTCTTGCAGACTTCAGCAGGTTTTCCTTCAGGATTTCTCTGTACTTTGCCGCATCCATTTTGCCCTCTATCTTCACGAGCTTTCCAGGCCCTGACGCAGAGAAGCATCCCCATAGCATGATGCTGCCACCACCATGCTTCACGGTAGGGATGGTGTTCTCAGGATGATGTACGGTGTTAGGCTTGCGCCAAACATAGCGCTTAGCGTTGTGGCCAAAAAGCTCTATTCTGGTCTCATCAGGCCATAGAATCTTCTTCCACTTGGTCTCAGAGTCTCCCACATGCCTTCTGGGAAACTCTAGCCGAGATTTGATGCGAGTTCTTTTCAACAATGGCTTTCTTTTTGCCACTCTCCCATAAAGGCCAGTTTTGTGAAGCACCCGGGCTATTGTTGCCATATGCACAGTGTCTCCCAGCTCAGCCGTGGAACACTGTAACTCCTTTAGAGTTGCCATAGGCCTCTTGGTGGCCTCCCTGACTAGTGCCCTATACGCCCGGATACTCCGTTTTTGAGGACGGCCTGTTCTAGACAGATTCACAGTTGTGCCATATTCTCTCCATTTCTTAATAATGGACTTTACTGTGCTCTGAGAGGATATTCAATGCCTTGGAAATGTTCTTATATCCTACCCCTGATTGGTGCTTTTGAAGAACCTTATTCCGGATTTGCTTTGAATGTTCCTTCACCTTCATGATGTAGTTTTTGTTAGGAAATGTACTAACCAACTGTGGGACCTCCCAGAGACAGGTGTATTTAACCTGAAATCATGTGAAACACCTTAATTGCACACAGGTGGACTCCATTCAACTAATTATGTGACTTCTAAAGACAATTGGTTGCACCAGAGCTTATTTAGGTGTGTCATAGCAAAGGGGGTGAATACTTATGCAATCAATTATTTTCTGTTTTATATTTGTAATTAATTTAGAACAAGTTGTAGATTTTATTTTTCACTTTGACATTATGGACTTTTCTTGTGTTGATCAGTGGCAAAAACTCCCAATTAAATCCATTTTGATTCCATGTTGTAACACAATGAAATGTGGAAAAGTCCAAGGGGGGTGAATACTTTTGAGAGCCACTGTATTTCTTAGCAGACACCCTTATCCAGGACGACTTACAATTGTTACAAGATATCACATTATTTTTACATACAATTATATTATTTTTCTACATACAATTACCCATTTATACAGTTGGATTTTTACTGGAGCAATCTAGGTAAAGTACCTTGCTCAAGGGTACAGCAGCAATGTCCCCCACCTGGGATTGAACCCACGACCTTCTAGTCAAGAGTCCCGAGACCTAACCACTACTCCACACTGCCGCCCTGACCATAGTCAAAATTGAGCTACATGACCAGAGTCACCATTGAGCTACATGACCAGAGTCACCATTGAGCTACATGACCAGAGTCACCATTGAGCTAAATGACCATAGTTAGAATAGAATTGACTAGAGTCAGAATAGTGCTACATTGGAGGCTGTGTGGTCCAGTGGTTAAAGAAAAGGGCTTGTAACCAGGAGGTCCCCGGTTCAAATCCCACCTTAGCCACTGACTCACTGTGTGACCCTGAGCAAGTCACTTAACCTCCTTGTGCTCCGTCTTTCGGGTGAGATGTAATTGTAAGTGACTCTGCAGCTGATGCAAAGTTCACACACCCTAGTCTCTGTAAGTCGCCTTGGATAAAGGTGTCTGCTAAATAAACACATAATAATAATACATTACCATAGCCACAAAAAACCTTAGTGGACAAAGTGGGTCTGGGTGGCCGAGCGGCAGTTCCAGGAGGTCGGCATGAAGTAGTGACTTGCTCTCATA
>NW_026707554.1:37500-40000 GCF_902713425.1 Acipenser ruthenus
TGTCAGAGGGAAGATTAACCATCTTCTTTGCACTCTTTCTAGAGCAGCAATATCCTTTTTGTAACAAGGTGACCAGAACTGAACACAGTATTCTAGGTGAGGTCTTACTAATGCATTGTAAAGTTTTAACATTACTTCCCTTGATTTAAAATCAACACACCTCACAATATATCCGAGCATCTTGTTGGCCTTTTTTATTGCTTCCTCACATTGTCTCGATGAAGACATTTCTGAGTCAACATAAACTCCTAGGTCTTTTTCATAGATCCCTTCTTCAATTTCAGTATCTCCCATATGATATTTATAATGCCCATTTGTATTGCCTGTGTGCAATACGTTACACTTCTCTCTATTAAAATGTAATTTGCCACGTGTCTGCCAAGTTCTGAATGCTGTCTAGATCATTTTGAATGACCTTTGCTGCTACAACAGTGTTTGCCGCCACTCCTATTTTTGTGTCGTCTGCAAATTTAACAAGCTTGCTTACTATACCAGAATCTAAATCATGAATGTAGATTAGGAATAGCAGAGGACCTAATAGTGATCCCTGAGGTACACCCCTGGCTACCTCACTACATTTTGAGGTTTCTCCTCTATTTAGTACTTTCTGTTTTCTACATGTTAACCACTCCCTAATCCATGTGCATGCATTTCCTTGAATCCCTACTGCATTCAGTTTGAGAATTAATGTTGAAAGGGAGGGAAGATCTTCTCCACAGAAGATTCTCCCAGCCTTTCAACTTTTTTCAAAAACAATACAATTAAAAAAGGCATCAGTGTTTAATTTCCAGACGATTTTAAACTCGCAGCACATTTGAAATGACCATTGGAACAGTATTTCTTAAAAAAATGTGTATATATTAAATATTTTTAAATAAACTATTTTATATATTTCTTTTCTCAAACAGTTTCCCAGTTTTTAATCATTTGAAACTGGTACTGTCTTCAACATGACTGTTCCTAATGAATTAGCCATTCTCCTTGCATTATGCTGTTGGACTTTTGAATGACAAATGTTCGTTTTGAAAAGTAAATGTTGAAAAACAGGGAAGATCTTCTCCACAGATTAATTACAAATACAAAACAGAAAATAATTGATTGCATAAGTATTCACCCCCTTGAGTCAATATTTGGTAGAGGCACCTTTGGCAGCAATTACAGCCATGAGTCTATTTGGATAAGTCTCTACCAGCTTTGCACATCTGGACACTGCTATTTTTGCCCATTCTTCTTTGCAAAATTGCTCAAGCTCCGTCAAGTTGGATGGGGACCTTTGGTGAACAGCAATTTTCTACTCTTTCCACATATTCTCAATTGGATTGAGGTCCGGGCTTTGACTGGGCCACTCCAGGACATTGACCTTTTTGTTTTTAAGCCACTCCAGTGTGCCTTTGGCTGTATGGTTGGGGTCATTGTCCTGCTGGAAGATGAATCTTCTCCAAGTCCCAGGTCTATTGCAGACTTCAGCAGGTTTTCCTTCAGGATTTCTCTGTACTTTGCCGCATCCATTTTGCCATCTATCTTCACGAGCTTTCCAGGCCCTGACGCAGAGAAGCATCCCCATAGCATGATGCTGCCACCACCATGCTTCACGGTAGGGATGGTGTTCTCAGGATGATGTACGGTGTTAGGCTTGCGCCAAACATAGCGCTTAGCGTTGTGGCCAAAAAGCTCTATTCTGGTCTCATCAGACCATAGAATCTTCTTCCACTTGGTCTCAGAGTCTCCCACATGCCTTCTGGGAAACTCTAGCCGAGATTTGATGCGAGTTCTTTTCTTTTTGCCACTCTCCCATAAAGGCCAGTTTTGTGAAGCACCCGGGCTATTGTTGCCATATGCACAGTGTCTCCCAGCTCAGCCGTGGAACACTGTAACTCCTTTAGAGTTGCCATAGGCCTCTTGGTGGCCTCCCTGACTAGTGCCCTATACGCCCGGATACTACGTTTTTGAGGACGGCCTGTTCTAGACAGATTCACAGTTGTGCCATATTCTCTCCATTTCTTAATAATGGACTTTACTGTGCTCTGAGAGGATATTCAATGCCTTGGAAATGTTCTTATATCCTACCCCTGATTGGTGCTTTTGAAGAACCTTATTCCGGATTTGCTTTGAATGTTCCTTCATCTTCATGATGTAGTTTTTGTTAGGAAATGTACTAACCAACTGTGGGACCTCCCAGAGACAGGTGTATTTAACCTGAAATCATGTGAAACACCTTAATTGCACACAGGTGGACTCCATTCAACTAATTATGTGACTTCTAAAGACAATTGGTTGCACCAGAGCTTATTTAGGTGTGTCATAGCAAAGGGGGTGAATACTTATGCAATCAATTATTTTCTGTTTTATATTTGTAATTAATTTAGAACAAGTTGTAGATTTTATTTTTCACTTTGACATTATGGACTTTTCTTGTGTTGATCAGTGGCAAAAACTCCCAATTAAATCCATTTTGATTCCATGTTGTAACACAATGAAATGTGGAAAAGTCCAAGGGGGG